>NW_026988796.1:0-84511 GCF_030222135.1 Aotus nancymaae
AGCACAGGGAAATATCTGCTTCTAAATCCAAAACGCAGCTATCTAACAGGACGGTTGTCAGTGTGTGAACTCAACTTCCAGAGTTGAACCAGTGTGTGGATTCAGCAGTCTGCAAACACTTTCTCTGCAGAGTCCCCAAAACAGGCGTTTTCAGCCCTTTACCGGTATATGGAAGAAACAGCAGTAACCACAGGGAAATATCTGCTTCTAAATCCAAAACGCAGCTATCTAAAAGAACGGTTTGTCAATGTGTGCACTCAACTTCCAGAGTAAAACCCGTGTGTGGATTCAGCAGTCTGCAAACACTTCCCTGCAGAGTCCAAAAACAGGCGTTTTCAGCCCATTACCGGCATATGGAAGAAACAGGAGTCAGCACAGGGAAATATCTGCTTCTAAATCCAAAACGCAGCTATCTAACAGAACGGTTGTCAATGTGTGCACTCAACTTCCAGAGTTAAACCCGTGTGTGGATTCAGCCGTCTGCAAACACTTTCTCTGCAGAGTCCCAAACAGGCGTTTTCAGCCCATTACTGGCATATGGAAGAAACAGCAGTAAGCACACGGCAATATGTGCTTCTAAATCCAAAACGCAGCTATCTAACAGAACGGTTGTCAATGTGTGCACTCAACTTCCAGAGTTAAACCCGTGTGTGGATTCAGCAGTCTGCAAACACTTTCCCTGCAGAGTCCCAAAACAGGCGTTTTCAGCCCATTACCGGCATATGGAAGAAACAGCAGTAAGCACAGGGAAATATCTGCTTCTAAATCCAAAACGCAGCTATCTAACAGAACGGTTGTCAATGTGTGCACTCAACTTCCAGAGTTAAACCCGTGTGTGGATTCAGCAGTCTGCAAACACTTTCTCTGCAGAGTGCCAAAACAGGCGTTTTCAACCCATTACCGGCATATGGAAGAAACAGCAGTAAGCACAGGGAAATATCTGCTTCTAAATACAAAATTCAGCTATCTAACAGAAGGGTTGTCAATATGTGCACTCAACTTCCAGTGTTAAACCCGTGTGTGAATTCAGCAGTCTGCAAACACCTTCTCTGCAGAGTCACAAAACAGGCGTTTTCAGCCCATTACCGGCATATGGAAGAAACAGCAGTAAGCACAGGGAAATATCTGCTTCTAAATCCAAAACGCAGTTGACTAACAGAACGGTTTTCAATGTGTGCACTAAACTTCCAGAGTTAAACCGGTGTGTGGATTCAGCAGTCTGCAAACACTTCCCTGCAGAGTCCCAAAACAGGCGTTTTCAGCCCATTACCGGCATATGGAAGAAACAGCAGTCAGCACAGGGAAATATCTGCTTCTAAATCCAAAACGCAGCTATCTAACAGAACGGTTGTCAATGTGTGCACTCAACTTCCAGAGTTAAACCCGTGTGTGGATTCAGCAGTCTGCAAACACTTTCTCTGCATAGTCCCAAAACAGGCGTTTTCAGCCCATTACCGGCATATGGAAGAAACAGCAGTAAGCACAGGGAAATATCTGCTTCTAAATTCAAAACGCAGCTATCTAACAGAACGGTTGTCAATGTGTGCACTCAACTTCCAGAGTTAAACCCGTGTGTGGATTCAGCAGTCTGCAAACACTTTCTCTGCAGAGTCCCAAAACAGGCGTTTTCAGCCCATTTCCCGCAGAGGGAAGAAACAGCAGTTAGCACAGGGAAATATCTGCTTCTAAATCCAAAACGCAGCTATTTAACAGAACGGTTGTCAATGTGTGCACTCAACTTCCAGAGTTAAACCCGTGTGTGGATTCAGCAGTCTGCAAACCCTTTCTCTGCAGAGTCCCAAAACAGGCGTTTTCAGCCCATTACCGGCATATGTAAGAAACAGCAGTCAGCACAGGGAAATATCTGCTTCTAAATCCAAAACGCAGCTATCTAACAGAACGGTTGTCAATGAGTGCACTCAACTTCCAGAGTTAATCCCGTGTGTGGATTCAGCAGTCGGCAAACACTTCCCTGCAGAGTCCCAAAACAGGCGATTTGAGCCCATTACCGGCATATGTAAGAAACAGCAGTCAGCACAGGGAAATATCTGCTTCTAAATCCAAACCGCAGCTATCTAACAGAACGGTTGTCAATGTGTGCACTCAACTTCCAGATTTAAACCCGTGTGTGGATTCAGCAGTCTGCAAACACTTTCTCTGCAGAGTCCCAAAAGAGGCGTTTTCAGCCCATTCCTGGCATATGGAAGAAACAGCAGTAAGCACAGGGCAATATGTGCTTCTAAATCCAAAACGAAGCTGTCTAACAGAACGGTTGTCAATGTGTGCACTCAACTTCCAGAGTTAAACCTGTGTGTGGATTCAGCAGTCTGCAAACACTTTTTCTGCAGAGTCCCAAAACAGGCGTTTTCAGCCCATTACCGGCATATGGAAGAAACAGCAGTAAGCACAGGGAAATATCTGCTTCTAAATCCAAAACGCAGCTATCTAACAGAACGGTTGTCAATGTGTGCACTCAACATCCAGAGTTAAACCCGTGTTTGGATTCAGCAGTCTGCAAATAGTTTCTCTGCAGAGTCCAAAAACAGATGTTTTCAGCCCATTACCGGCATATGGAAGAAACAGCAGTCAGCACAGGGGAAATATCTGCTTCTAAATCCAAAACGCGGCTATCTAACAGAACGGTTGTCAAAGTGTGCACTCAACTTCCAGAGTTGAACCCGTGTGTGGATTCAGCAGTCTGCAAACACTTTCTCTGCAGAGTCACAAAACAGGCGTTTTCAGTCCATTACCGGCATATGGAAGAAACAGCAGTAAGCACAGGGAAATATCTGCTTCTAAATCCAAAACGCAGCTATCTAACAGAACGGTTGTCAATGTGTGCACTCAACTTCCAGAGTTAAAGCCGTGTGTGGATTCAGCTGTCTGCAAACACTTTCTCTGCAGAGTCCCAAAACAGGCCTTTTCAGCCCATTACCGGCATATGGAAGAAACCGCTGTCAGCACAGGGAAATATCTGCTTCTAAATGCAAAACGCAGCTATCTAACAGAACGTTTGTCAATGTGTGCACTCAACTTCCAGAGTTAAACCCGTGTGTCGATTTAGCAGTCTGCAAACACTTCCCTGCAGAGTCCCAAAACAGGCGTTTTCAGCCCATTACCGGCATATGGAAGAAACAGCAGTAAGAACAGGGAAATATCTGCTTCTAAATCCAAAACGCAGCTATCTAACAGAACGGTTGTCAATGTGTGCACTCAACTTCCAGAGTTAATCCCGTGTGTGGATTCAGCAGTCTGCAAACACTTTCTCTGCAGAGTCCCAAAACAGGCGTTTTCAGCCCATTACCGGCCTATGGAAGAAACAGCAGTAAGCACAGGGAAATATCTGCTTCTAAATCCAAAACGCAGCTATCTAAAAGAACGGTTGTCAATGTGTGCACTCAACTTCCAGAGTAAAACCCGTGTGTGGATTCAGCAGTCTGCAAACACTTTCTCTGCAGAGTCCCAAAACAGGCCTTTTCAGCCCATTACCGGCATATGGAAGAAACCGCAGTCAGCACAGGGAAATATCTGCTTCTAAATCCAAAACGCAGCTATCTAACAGAACGGTTGTCAATGTGTGCACTCAACTTCCAGAGTTAAACCCGTGTGTGGATTCAGCAGTCTGCAAACACTTCCCTGCAGAGTCCCAAAACAGGCGTTTTCAGCCCATTACCGGCATATGGAAGAAACAGCAGTAAGCACAGGGAAATATCTGCTTCTAAATCCAAAACGCAGCTATCTAACAGAACGGTTGTCAATGTGTGCACTCAACTTCCACAGTTAAACCCGTGTGTCTATTCAGCAGTCTGCAAACACTTTCCCTGCAGAGTCCCCAAAACAGACGTTTTCAGCCCATTACAGGCATATGGAAGAAACAGCAGTAAGCACAGGGAAATATCTGCTTCTAAATCCAAAACGCGGCGATCTAACAGAACGGTTGTCAATGTGTGCACTCAACTTCCAGAGTTAAACCCGTGTGTGGATTCAGCAGTCTGCAAACACTTTCTCTGCAGAGTCCCAAACCAGGCGTTTTCAGCCCATTACCGGCATATGGAAGAAACAGCAGTAAGCACAGGGAAATATCTGCTTCTAAATCCAAAACGCAGCTATCTAAAAGAACGGTTGTCAATGTGTGCACTCAACTTCCAGAGTAAAACCCGTGTGTGGATTCAGCAGTCTGCAAACACTTCCCTGCAGAGTCCAAAAACAGGCGTTTTCAGCCCATTACCGGCATATGGAAGAAACAGCAGTAAGCACAGGGAAATATCTGCTTCTAAATCCAAAACGCAGCTATCTAACAGAACGGTTGTCAATGTGTGCACTCAACTTCCAGAGTTAAACCCGTGTGTGGATTCAGCAGTCTGCAAACACTTTCTCTGCAGAGTCCCAAAACAGGCGTTTTCAGCCCATTACCCGCATAGGGAAGAAACAGCAGTTAGCAAAGGGAAATATCTGCTTCTAAATCCAAAACGCAGCTATTTAACAGAACGGTTGTCAATGTGTGCACTCAACTTCCAGAGTTAAACCCGTGTGTGGATTCAGCAGTCTGCAAACACTTTCTCTGCAGAGTGCCAAAACAGGCGTTTTCAGTCTATTACCCGGCATATGGAAGAAGCAGCAGTCAGCACAGGGAAATATCTGCTTCTAAATCCAAAACGCAGCTATCTAACAGGACGGTTGTCAGTGTGTGAACTCAACTTCCAGAGTTGAACCAGTGTGTGGATTCAGCAGTCTGCAAACACTTTCTCTGCAGAGTCCCAAAACAGGCGTTTTCAGCCCTTTACCGGTATATGGAAGAAACAGCAGTAACCACAGGGAAATATCTGCTTCTAAATCCAAAACGCAGCTATCTAAAAGAACGGTTGTCAATGTGTGCACTCAACTTCCAGAGTAAAACCCGTGTGTGGATTCAGCAGTCTGCAAACACTTCCCTGCAGAGTCCAAAAACAGGCGTTTTCAGCCCATTACCGGCATATGGAAGAAACAGGAGTCAGCACAGGGAAATATCTGCTTCTAAATCCAAAACGCAGCTATCTAACAGAACGGTTGTCAATGTGTGCACTCAACTTCCAGAGTTAAACCCGTGTGTGGATTCAGCCGTCTGCAAACACTTTCTCTGCAGAGTCCCAAAACAGGCGTTTTCAGCCCATTACTGGCATATGGAAGAAACAGCAGTAAGCACACGGCAATATGTGCTTCTAAATCCAAAACGCAGCTATCTAACAGAACGGTTGTCAATGTGTGCACTCAACTTCCAGAGTTAAACCCGTGTGTGGATTCAGCAGTCTGCAAACACTTTCCCTGCAGAGTCCCAAAACAGGCGTTTTCAGCCCATTACCGGCATATGGAAGAAACAGCAGTAAGCACAGGGAAATATCTGCTTCTAAATCCAAAACGCAGCTATCTAACAGAACGGTTGTCAATGTGTGCACTCAACTTCCAGAGTTAAACCCGTGTGTGGATTCAGCAGTCTGCAAACACTTTCTCTGCAGAGTGCCAAAACAGGCGTTTTCAACCCATTACCGGCATACGGAAGAAACAGCAGTAAGCACAGGGAAATATCTGCTTCTAAATACAAAATTCAGCTATCTAACAGAAGGGT
Organism: Aotus nancymaae; assembly: GCF_030222135.1. Classification (NCBI taxonomy): domain Eukaryota; kingdom Metazoa; phylum Chordata; class Mammalia; order Primates; family Aotidae; genus Aotus; species Aotus nancymaae. The sequence goes on from NW_026988796.1 coordinate 5,603, forward strand.
TGTCAATATGTGCACTCAACTTCCAGTGTTAAACCCGTGTGTGGATTCAGCAGTCTGCAAACACCTTCTCTGCAGAGTCACAAAACAGGCGTTTTCAGCCCATTACCGGCATATGGAAGAAACAGCAGTAAGCACAGGGAAATATCTGCTTCTAAATCCAAAACGCAGTTATCTAACAGAACGGTTTTCAATGTGTGCACTAAACTTCCAGAGTTAAACCGGTGTGTGGATTCAGCAGTCTGCAAACACTTCCCTGCAGAGTCCCAAAACAGGCGTTTTCAGCCCATTACCGGCATATGGAAGAAACAGCAGTCAGCACAGGGAAATATCTGCTTCTAAATCCAAAACGCAGCTATCTAACAGAACGGTTGTCAATGTGTGCACTCAACTTCCAGAGTTAAACCCGTCTGTGGATTCAGCAGTCTGCAAACACTTTCTCTGCATAGTCCCAAAACAGGCGTTTTCAGCCCATTACCCGGCATATGGAAGAAACAGCAGTAAGCACAGGGAAATATCTGCTTCTAAATTCAAAACGCAGCTATCTAACAGAACGGTTGTCAATGTGTGCACTCAACTTCCAGAGTTAAACCCGTGTGTGGATTCAGCAGTCTGCAAACACTTTCTCTGCAGAGTCCCAAAACAGGCGTTTTCAGCCCATTTCCCGCATAGGGAAGAAACAGCAGTTAGCACAGGGAAATATCTGCTTCTAAATCCAAAACGCAGCTATTTAACAGAACGGTTGTCAATGTGTGCACTCAACTTCCAGAGTTAAACCCGTGTGTGGATTCAGCAGTCTGCAAACCCTTTCTCTGCAGAGTCCCAAAACAGGCGTTTTCAGCCCATTACCGGCATATGTAAGAAACAGCAGTCAGCACAGGGAAATATCTGCTTCTAAATCCAAAACGCAGCTATCTAACAGAACGGTTGTCAATGAGTGCACTCAACTTCCAGAGTTAATCCCGTGTGTGGATTCAGCAGTCGGCAAACACTTCCCTGCAGAGTCCCAAAACAGGCGATTTGAGCCCATTACCGGCATATGGAAGAAACAGCAGTAAGCACAGGGAAATATCTGCTTCTAAATCCAAAACGCAGCTATCTAACAGAAAGGTTGTCAATGTGTGCACTCAACTTCCAGAGTTAAACCCGTGTGTGGATTCTGCAGTCTGCAAACACTTTCTCTGCAGAGTCCCAAAACAGGCGTTTTCAGCCCATTACCGGCATATGGAAGAAACAGCAGTAAGCACAGGGGAATAACTGCTTCTAAATCCAAAACGCAGCTATCTAACAGAACGGTTGTCAATGTGTGCACTCAACTTCCAGAGTTAAACCCGTGTGTGGATTCAGCAGTCTGCAAACCCTTTCTCTGCAGAGTCCCAAAACAGGCGTTTTCAGCCCATTACCGGCATATGGAAGAAACAGCAGTAAGCACAGCGAAATATCTGCTTCTAAATCCAAAACGCAGCTATCTAACAGAACGGTTGTCAATGTGTGCACTCAACTTCCAGAGTTAAACCCCGTGTGTGGATTCAGCAGTCTGCAAACACTTTCTCTGCAGAGTCCCAAAACAGGCGTTTTCAGCCCATTACCGGCATAATGGAAGAAACAGCAGTAAGCACAGGGAAATATCTGCTTCTAAATCCAAAACGCAGCTATCTAACAGAACGGTTGTCAATGTGTGCACTCAACTTCCAGAGTTAAACCCGTGTGTGGATTCAGCAGTCTGCAAACACATTCTCTGCAGAGTCCCAAAACAGGCGTTTCAGCCCATTACCCGCATAGGGAAGAAACAGCAGTAAAGCACAGGGAAATATCTGCTTCTAAATCCAAAACGCAGCTATTTAACAGAACGGTTGTCAATGTGTGCACTCAACTTCCAGAGTTAAACCCGTGTGTGGATTCAGCAGTCTGCAAACCCTTTCTCTGCTCAGAGTCCCAAAACAGGCGTTTTCAGCCCATTACCGGCATATGGAAGAAACAGCAGTCAGCACAGGGAAATATCTGCTTCTAAATCCAAAACGCAGCTATCTAACAGAACGGTTGTCAATGAGTGCACTCAACTTCCAGAGTTAATCCCGTGTGTGGATTCAGCAGTCTGCAAACACTTCCCTGCAGAGTCCCAAAACAGGCGATTTCAGCCCATTACCGGCATATGGAAGAAACAGCAGTAAGCACAGGGAAATATCTGCTTCTAAATCCAAAACGCAGCTATCTAACAGAACGGTTGTCAATGTGTGCACTCAACTTCCAGAGTTAAAGCCGTGTTTGGATTCTGCAGTCTGCAAACACTTTCTCTGCAGAGTCCCAAAAGAGGCGTTTTCAGCCCATTAACCGGCATATGAAGAAACAGCAGTAAGCACAGGGGAATATCTGCTTCTAAATCCAAAAGGCAGCTATCTAACAGAACGGTTGTCAATGTGTGCACTCAACTTCCAGAGTTAAACCCGTGTGTGGATTCAGCAGTCTGCAAACACTTTCTCTGCAGAGTCCCAAAACAGGCCTTTTCAGCCCATTACCGGCATATGGAAGAAACCGCAGTCAGCACAGGGAAATATCTGCTTCTAAATCCAAAACGCAGCTATCTAACAGAACGGCGGTCAATGTGTGCACTCAACTTCCAGAGTAAAACCCGTGTGTGGATTCAGCAGTCTGCAAACACTTCCCTGCAGAGTCCAAAATCAGGCGTTTTCAGCCCATTACCGGCATATGGAAGAAACAGCAGTAAGCACAGGGAAATATCTGCTTCTAAATCCAAAACGCAGCTATCTAACAGAACGGTTTTCAATGTGTGCACTCAACTTCCAGAGTTAAACCCGTGTGTGGATTCAGCAGTCTGCAAACACTTTCTCTGCAGAGTCCCAAAACAGGCGTTTTCAGTCCTTTACCGGCATATGGAAGAAGCAGCAGTCAGCACAGGGAAATATCTGCTTCTAATTGCAAAACGCAGCTATCTAATAGAACGGTTTTCATTGTGTGTACTAAACTTCCAGAGGTAAACCGGTGTGTGGATTCAGCAGTCTGCAAACACTTTCTCTGCAGAGTCCCAAAACAGGCCTTTTCAGCCCATTACCGGCATATGGAAGAAACCGCAGTCAGCACAGGGAAATATCTGCTTCTAAATCCAAAACGCAGCTATCTAACAGAACGGTGGTCAATGTGTGCACTCAACTTCCAGAGTTAAACCCGTGTGTGGATTCAGCAGTCTGCAAACACTTCCCTGCAGAGTCCCAGAACAGGCGTTTTCAGCCCATTACCGGCATATGGAAGAAACAGCAGTAAGCACAGGGAAATATCTGCTTCTAAATCCAAAACGCAGCTATCTAAAAGAACGGTTGTCAATGTGTGCACTCAACTTCCAGAGTAAAACCCGTGTGTGGATTCAGCAGTCTGCAAACACTTTCCCTGCAGAGTCCCAAAACAGGCGTTTTCAGCCCATTACCGGCATATGGAAGAAACAGCAGTAAGCACAGGGAAATATCTGCTTCTAAATCCAAAACGCAGCTATCTAACAGAACGGTTGTCAATGTGTGCACTCAACTTCCAGAGTTAAACCCGTGTGTGGATTCAGCAGTCTGCAAACACTTTCTCTGCAGAGTGCCAAAACAGGCGTTTTCAACCCATTACCGGCATATGGAAGAAACAGCAGTAAGCACAGGGAAATATCTGCTTCTAAATACAAAATTCAGCTATCTAACCGAAGGGTTGTCAATATGTGCACTCAACTTCCAGTGTTAAACCCGTGTGTGGATTCAGCAGTCTGCAAACACCTTCTCTGCAGAGTCACAAAACAGGCGTTTTCAGCCCATTACCGGCATATGGAACAAACAGCAGTAAGCACAGGGAAATATCTGCTTCTAAATCCAAAACGCAGTTATCTAACAGAACGGTTTTCAATGTGTGCACTAAACTTCCAGAGTTAAACCGGTGGGTGGATTCAGCAGTCTGCAAACACTTCCCTGCAGAGTCCCAAAACAGGCGTTTTCAGCCCATTACCGGCATATGGAAGAAACAGCAGTAAGCACAGGGAAATATCTGCTTCTAAATCCAAACCGCAGCTATCTAACAGAACGGTTGTCAATGTGTGCACTCAACTTCCAGATTTAAACCCGTGTGTGGATTCAGCAGTCTGCAAACACTTTCTCTGCAGAGTCCCAAAAGAGGCGTTTTCAGCCCATTCCTGGCATATGGAAGAAACAGCAGTAAGCACAGGGCAATATGTGCTTCTAAATCCAAAACGAAGCTGTCTAACAGAACGGTTGTCAATGTGTGCACTCAACTTCCAGAGTTAAACCCGTGTGTGGATTCTGCAGTCTGCAAACACTTTCTCTGCAGAGTCCTAAAAGAGGCGTTTTCAGCCAATTACCGGCATATGGAAGAAACAGCAGTAAGCACAGGGGAATATCTGCTTCTAAATCCAAAAGGCAGCTATCTAACAGAACGGTTGTCAATGTGTGCACTCAACTTCCAGAGTTAAACCCGTGTGTGGATTCAGCAGTCTGCAAACACTTTCTCGGCAGAGTCCCAAAACAGGCGTTTTCAGCCCATTACCGGCATATGGAAGAAACAGCAGTAAGCACAGGGAAATATCTGCTTCTAAATCCAAAACGCAGCTATCTAACAGAACGGTTGTCAATGTGCGCACTCAACTTCCAGAGTTAAACCCGTGTGTGGATTCAGCAGTCTGCAAACACTTTCTCTGCAGAATCCCAAACCAGGCGTTTTCAGCCCATTACCGGCATATGGAAGAAACAGCAGTAAGCACAGGGAAATATCTGCTTCTAAATCCAAAACGCAGCTATCTAACAGAACGGTTGTCAATGTGTGCACTCAACTTCCAGAGTTAAACCCGTGTGTGGATTCAGCATTCTGCAAACACTTTCTCTACAGAGTCCCAAAACAGGCCTTTTCAGCCCATTACCGGCATATGGAAGAAACCGCAGTCAGCACAGGGAAATATCTGCTTCTAAATCCAAAAAGCAGCTATCTAACAGAACGGTTGTCAATGTGTGCACTCAACTTCCAGAGTTAAACCCGTGTGTGGATTCAGCAGTCTGCAAACGCTTCCTTGCAGAGTCCCAAAACAGGCGATTTCAGCCCATTACCGGCATATGGAAGAAACAGCAGTAAGCACAGGGAAATATCTGCTTCTAAATCCAAAACGCAGCTATCTAACAGAATGGTTGTCAATGTGTGGACTCAACTTCCAGAGTTGAACCCGTGTGTGGATTCAGCAGTCTGCAAACACTTTCTCTGCAGAGTCCCAAAACAGGCGTTTTCAGCCCATTACCGGTATATGGAAGAAACAGCAGTAAGCCCAGGGAAATATCTGCTTCGAAATCCAAAACGCAGCTATCTAAAAGAACGGTTGTCAATGTGTGCACACAACTTCCAGAGTAAAACCCGTGTGTGGATTCAGCAGTCTGCAAACACTTCCCTGCAGAGTCCAAAAACAGGCGTTTTCAGCCCATTACCGGCATATGGAAGAAACAGCAGTAAGCACAGGGAAATATCTGCTTCTAAATCCAAAACGCAGCTATCTAACAGAACGGTTGTCAATGTGTGCACTCAACTTCCAGAGTTAAACCCGTGTGTGGATTCAGCAGTCTGCAAACACTTCCCTGCAGAGTCCCAAAACAGGCGTTTTCAGCCCATTACCGGCATATGGAAGAAACAGCAGTAAGCACAGGGAAATATCTGCTTCTAAATCCAAAACGCAGCTATCTAACAGGACGGTTGTCAGTGTGTGAACTCAACTTCCAGAGTTGAACCAGTGTGTGGATTCAGCAGTCTGCAAACACTTTCTCTGCAGAGTCCCAAAACAGGCGTTTTCAGCCCTTTACCGGTATATGGAAGAAACAGCAGTAACCACAGGGAAATATCTGCTTCTAAATCCAAAACGCAGCTATCTAAAAGAACGGTTGTCAATGTGTGCACTCAACTTCCAGAGTAAAACCCGTGTGTGGATTCAGCAGTCTGCAAACACTTCCCTGCAGAGTCCAAAAACAGGCGTTTTCAGCCCATTACCGGCATATGGAAGAAACAGGAGTCAGCACAGGGAAATATCTGCTTCTAAATCCAAAACGCAGCTATCTAACAGAACGGTTGTCAATGTGTGCACTCAACTTCCAGAGTTAAACCCGTGTGTGGATTCAGCCGTCTGCAAACACTTTCTCTGCAGAGTCCCAAAACAGGCGTTTTCAGCCCATTACTGGCATATGGAAGAAACAGCAGTAAGCACACGGCAATATGTGCTTCTAAATCCAAAACGCAGCTATCTAACAGAACGGTTGTCAATGTGTGCACTCAACTTCCAGAGTTAAACCCGTGTGTGGATTCAGCAGTCTGCAAACACTTTCCCTGCAGAGTCCCAAAACAGGCGTTTTCAGCCCATTACCGGCATATGGAAGAAACAGCAGTAAGCACAGGGAAATATCTGCTTCTAAATCCAAAACGCAGCTATCTAACAGAACGGTTGTCAATGTGTGCACTCAACTTCCAGAGTTAAACCCGTGTGTGGATTCAGCAGTCTGCAAACACTTTCTCTGCAGAGTGCCAAAACAGGCGTTTTCAACCCATTACCGGCATATGGAAGAAACAGCAGTAAGCACAGGGAAATATCTGCTTCTAAATACAAAATTCAGCTATCTAACAGAAGGGTTGTCAATATGTGCACTCAACTTCCAGTGTTAAACCCGTGTGTGGATTCAGCAGTCTGCAAACACCTTCTCTGCAGAGTCACAAAACAGGCGTTTTCAGCCCATTACCGGCATATGGAAGAAACAGCAGTAAGCACAGGGAAATATCTGCTTCTAAATCCAAAACGCAGTTATCTAACAGAACGGTTTTCAATGTGTGCACTAAACTTCCAGAGTTAAACCGGTGTGTGGATTCAGCAGTCTGCAAACACTTCCCTGCAGAGTCCCAAAACAGGCGTTTTCAGCCCATTACCGGCATATGGAAGAAACAGCAGTAAGCCCAGGGAAATATCTGCTTCTAAATCCAAAACGCAGCTATCTAACAGAACGGTTGTCAATGTGTGCACTCAACTTCCAGAGTTAAACCCGTGTGTGGATTCAGCAGTCTGCAAACACTTTCTCTGCAGAGTCCCAAAACAGGCGTTTTCAGCCCATTCCTGGCATATGGAAGAAACAGCAGTAAGCACAGGGCAATATGTGCTTCTAAATCCAAAACGCAGCTATCTAACAGAACGGTTGTCAATGTGTGCACTCAACTTCCAGAGTTAAACCCGTGTGTGGATTCAGCAGTCTGCAAACACTTTCCCTGCAGTGTCCCAAAACAGGCGTTTTCAGCCCATTACCGGCATATGGAAGAAACCGCAGTCAGCACAGGGAAATATCTGCATCTAAATCCAAAACGCATCTATCTAACAGAACGGTTGTCAATGTGTGCACTCAACTTCCAGAGTTAAACCCGTGTGTGGATTCAGCAGTCTGCAAACACTTCCCTGCAGAGTCCCAAAACAGGCGTTTTCAGCCATTTACCGGCATATGGAAGAAACAGCAGTCAGCACAGGGAAATATCTGCTTCTAAATCCAAAACGCAGCTATCTAACAGAACGGTTGTCAATGTGTGCACTCAATTTCTAGAGTTAAACCCGTGTGTGGATTCAGCAGTCTGCAAACACTTTCTCTGCAGAGTCACAAAACAGTCGTTTTCAGCCCATTACCCGCTTAGGGAAGAAACAGCAGTAAGCACAGGGAAATATCTGCTTCTAAATCCAAAACGCAGCTATCTAACAGAACGGTTTTCAATGTGTGCACTCAACTTCAGAGTTAAACCCGTGTGTGGATTCAGCAGTCTGCAAACACTTTCTCTGCAGAGTGCCAAAACAGGCGTTTTCAGTCTATTACCGGCATATGGAAGAAGCAGCAGTCAGCACAGGGAAATATCTGCTTCTAAATCCAAAACGCAGCTATCTAACAGAACGGTTGTCAATGTGTGCACTCAACTTCCAGAGTTAAACCCGTGTGTGGATTCAGCAGTCTGCAAACACTTCCCTGAAGAGTCCCAAAACAGGCGTTTTCAGCCCATTACCGGCATATGGAAGAAACAGCAGTAAGCACAGGGAAATATCTGCTTCTAAATCCAAAACGCAGCTATCTAACAGAACGGTTGTGAATGTGTGCACTCAACTTCCAGAGTTAAACCCGTGTGTGGATTCAGCAGTCTGCAAACACTTTCTCTGCAGAGTCCCAAAACAGGCGTTTTCAGCCCATTACCCGCATAGGGAAGAAACAGCAGTTAGCACAGGGAAATATCTGCTTCTAAATCCAAAACGCAGCTATTTAACAGAACGGTTGTCAATGTGTGCACTCAACTTCCAGAGTTAAACCCGTGTGTGGATTCAGCAGTCTGCAAACACTTTCTCTGCAGAGTCCCAAAACAGGCGTTTTCAGCCCATTACCGGCATATGGAAGAAACAGCAGTCAGCACACGGAAATATCTGCTTCTAAATCCAAAACGCAGCTATCTAACAGAACGGTTGTCAATGAGTGGACTCAACTTCCAGAGTTAATCCCGTGTGTGGATTCAGCAGTCGGCAAACACTTCCCTGCAGAGTCCCAAAACAGGCGATTTGAGCCCATTACCGGCATATGGAAGAAACAGCAGTAAGCACAGGGAAATATCTGCTTCTAAATCCAACACGCAGCTATCTAACAGAACGGTTGTCAATGTGTGCACTCAACTTCCAGAGTTAAACCCGTGTGTGGATTCTGCAGTCTGCAAACACTTTCTCTGCAGAGTCCCAAAAGAGGCGTTTTCAGCCCATTACCGGCATATGGAAGAAACAGCAGTAAGCACAGGGGAATATCTGCTTCTAAATCCAAAACGCAGCTACCTAACAGAACGGTTGTCAATGTGTGCACTCAACTTCCAGAGTTAAACCCGTGTGTGGATTCAGCAGTCTGCAAACACATTCTCTGCAGAGTCCCAAAACAGGCGTTTTCAGCCCATTACCGGCATATGGAAGAAACAGCAGTAAGCACAGGGAAATATCTGCTTCTAAATCCAAAACGCAGCTATCTAACAGAACGGTTGTCAATGTGTGCACTCAACTTCCAGAGTTAAACCCGTGTGTGGATTCAGCAGTCTGCAAACACTATCTCTGCAGAATCCCAAACCAGGCGTTTTCAGCCCATTACCGGCATAAGGAAGAAACAGCAGTAAGCACAGGGAAATATCTGCTTCTAAATCCAAAACGCAGCTATCTAACAGAACGGTTGTCAATGTGTGCACTAAACTTCCAGAGTTAAACCGGTGTGTGGATTCAGCAGTCTGCAAACACTTCCCTGCAGAGTCCCAAAACAGGCGTTTTCAGCCCATTACCGGCATATGGAAGAAACAGCAGTCAGCACAGGGAAATATCTGCTTCTAAATCCAAAACGCAGCTATCTAACAGAACGGTTGTCAATCTGTGCACTCAACTTCCAGAGTTAAACCCGTGTGTGGATTCAGCAGTCTGCAAACACTTTCTCTGCAGAGTCCCAAAACAGGCGTTTTCAGCCCATTACCGGCATATGGAAGAAACAGCAGTAAGCACAGGGAAATATCTGCTTCTAAATCCAAAACGCAGCTATCTAACAGAACGGTTGTCAATGTGTGCACTCAACTTCCAGAGTTAAACCCGTGTGTGGATTCAGCAGTCTGCAAACACTTTCTCTGCAGAGTCCCAAAACAGGCGTTTTCAGCCCATTACCCGCATAGGGAAGAAACAGCAGTAAGCACAGGGAAATATCTGCTTCTAAATCCAAAATGCAGCTATTTAACAGAACGGTTTTCAATGTGTGCACTCAACTTCCAGAGTTAAACCCGTGTGTGGATTCAGCAGTCTGCAAACCCTTTCTCTGCAGAGTCCCAAAACAGGCGTTTTCAGCCCATTACCGGCATATGGAAGAAACAGCAGTCAGCACAGGGAAATATCTGCTTCTAAATCCAAAACGCAGCTATCTAACAGAACGGTTGTCAATGAGTGCACTCAACTTCCAGAGTTAATCCCGTGTGTGGATTCAGCAGTCTGCAAACACTTCCCTGCAGAGTCCCAAAACAGGCGATTTCAGCCCATTACCGGCATATGGAAGAAACAGCAGTAAGCACAGGGAAATATCTGCTTCTAAATCCAAAACGCAGCTATCTAACAGAAAGGTTGTCAATGTGTGCACTCAACTTCCAGAGTTAAACCCGTGTTTGGATTCTGCAGTCTGCAAACACTTTCTCTGCAGAGTCCCAAAAGAGGCATTTTCAGCCCATTACTGGCATATGGAATAAACAGCAGTAAGCACAGGGGAATATCTGCTTCTAAATCCAAAAGGCAGCTATCTAACAGAACGGTTGTCAATGTGTGCACTCAACTTCCAGAGTTAAACCCGTGTGTGGATTCAGCAGTCTGCAAACACTTTCTCTGCAGAGTCCCAAAACAGGCGTTTTCAGCCCATTACCGGCATATGGAAGAAACAGCAGTAAGCACAGGGAAATATCTGCTTCTAAATCCAAAACGCAGCTATCTAACAGAACGGTTGTCAATGTGTGCACTCAACTTCCAGAGTTTAACCCGTGTGTGGATTCAGCAGTCTGCAAACACTTTCTCTGCAGAATCCAAAACCAGGCGTTTTCAGCCCATTACCGGCATAAGGAAGAAACAGCAGTAAGCACAGGGAAATATCTGCTTCTAAATCCAAAACGCAGCTATCTAACAGAACGGTTGTCAATGTGTGCACTCAACTTCCAGAGTTAAACCCGTGTGTGGATTCAGCAGTCTGCAAACACTTTCTCTGCAGAGTCCCAAAACAGGCCTTTTCAGCCCATTACCGGCATATGGAAGAAACCGCAGTCAGCACAGGGAAATATCTGCTTCTAAATCCAAAACGCAGCTATCTAACAGAACGGTTGTCAACGTGTGCACTCAACTTCCAGAGTTAAACCCGTGTGTGGATTCAGCAGTCTGCAAACAATTCCTTGCAGAGTCCCAAAACAGGCGTTTTCAGCCCATTACCGGCATATGGAAGAAACAGCAGTAAGCACAGGGAAATATCTGCTTCTAAATCCAAAACGCAGCTATCTAACAGAATGGTTGTCAATGTGTGGACTCAACTTCCAGAGTTGAACCCGTGTGTGGATTCAGCTGTCTGCAAACACTTTCTCTGCAGAGTCCCAAAACAGGCGTTGTCAGCCCATTACCGGTATATGGAAGAAACAGCAGTAAGCACAGGGAAATATCTGCTTCTAAATCCAAAACGCAGCTATCTAAAAGAACGGTTGTCAATGTGTGCACTCAACTTCCAGAGTAAAACCCGTGTGTGGATTCAGCAGTCTGCAAACACTTCCCTGCAGAGTCCAAAAACAGGCGTTTTCAGCCCATTACCGGCATATGGAAGAAACAGCAGTAAGCACAGGGAAATATCTGCTTCTAAATCCAAAACGCAGCTATCTAACAGAACGGTTGTCAATGTGTGCACTCAACTTCCAGAGTTAAACCCGTGTGTGGATTCAGCAGTCTGCAAACACTTTCTCTGCAGAGTCCCAAAACAGGCGTTTTCAGCCCATTACCCGCATAGGGAAGAAACAGCAGTTAGCACAGGGAAATATCTGCTTCTAAATCCAAAACGCAGCTATTTAACAGAACGGTTGTCAATGTGTGCACTCAACATCCAGAGTTAAACCCGTGTGTGGATTCAGCAGTCTGCAAACACTTTCTCTGCAGAGTGCCAAAACAGGCGTTTTCAGTCTATTACCGGCATATGGAAGAAGCAGCAGTCAGCACAGGGAAATATCTGCTTCTAAATCCAAAACGCAGCTATCTAACAGAACGGTTGTCAATGTGTGCACTCAACTTCCAGAGTTAAACCCGTGTGTGGATTCAGCAGTCTGCAAACACTTCCCTGAAGAGTCCCAAAACAGGCGTTTTCAGCCCATTACCGGCATATGGAAGAAACAGCAGTAAGCACAGGGAAATATCTGCTTCTAAATCCAAAACGCAGCTATCTAACAGAACGGTTGTGAATGTGTGCACTCAACTTCCAGAGTTAAACCCGTGTGTGGATTCAGCAGTCTGCAAACACTTTCTCTGCAGAGTCCCAAAACAGGCGTTTTCAGCCCATTACCCGCATAGGGAAGAAACAGCAGTTAGCACAGGGAAATATCTGCTTCTAAATCCAAAACGCAGCTATCTAACAGAACGGTTGTCAATGTGTGCACTCAACTTCCAGAGATAAACCGGTGTGTGGATTCAGCAGTCTGCAAACACTTCCCTGCAGAGTCCCAAATCAGGCGTTTTCAGCCCATTACCGGCATATGGAAGAAACTGCAGTCAGCACAGGGAAATATCTGCTTCTAAATCCAAAACGCAGCTATCTAACAGAACGGTTGTCAATGTGTGCACTCAACTTCCAGAGTTAAACCCGTGTGTGGATTCAGCAGTCTGCAAACACGTTCTCTGCAGAGTCCCAAAACAGGCGTTTTCAGCCCATTACCGGCATATGGAAGAAACAGCAGTCAGCACAGCGAAATATCTGCTTCTAAATCCAAAACGCAGCTCTCTAACAGAACGGTTGTCAATGTGTGCACTCAACTTCCAGAGTTAAACCCGTGTGTGGATTCAGCAGTCTGCAAACACGTTCTCTGCAGAGTCCCAAAACAGGCGTTTTCAGCCCATTACCGGCATATGGAAGAAACAGCAGTCAGCACAGCGAAATATCTGCTTCTAAATCCAAAACGCAGCTCTCTAACAGAACGGTTGTCAATGTGTGCACTCAACTTCCAGAGTTAAACCCGTGTGTGGATTCAGCAGTCTGCAAACACTTTCTCTGCAGAGTCCCAAAACAGGCGTTTTCAGCCCATTACCGGCATATGGAAGAAACAGCAGTTAGCACAGGGAAATATCTGCTTCTAAATTCAAAACGCAGCTATCTAACAGAACGGTTGTCAATGTGTGGACTCAACTTCCAGAGTTGATCCCGTGTGTGGATTCAGCAGTCTGCAAACACTTTCTCTGCAGAGTCCCAAAACAGGCGTTTACAGCCCATTACCGGCATATGGAAGAAACAGCAGTAAGCACACGGAAATATCTGCTTCTAAATCCAAAACCCAGCTATCTAAAAGAACGGTTGTCAATGTGTGCACTCAACTTCCAGAGTTAAACCCGTGTGTGGATTCAGCAGTCTGCAAACACTTTCTCTGCAGAGTCCCAAAACAGGCGTTTTCAGGCCATTACCGGCATATGGAAGAAACAGCAGTAAGCACAGGGAATTATCTGCTTCTAAATCCAACACGCAGCTATCTAACAGAACGGTTGTCAATGTGTGCACTCAACTTCCAGAGTTAAACCCGTGTTTGGATTCTGCAGTCTGCAAATACATTCTCTGCAGAGTCCCAAAACAGACGTTTTCAGCCCATTACCGGCATACGGAAGAAACAGCAGTAAGCACAGGGAAATATCTGCTACTAAATCCAAAACGCAGCTATCTAACAGAACGGTTGTCAATGTGTGCACTCAACGTCCAGAGTTAAACCCGTGTGTGGATTCAGGAGTCTGCAAACAATTTCTCTGCAGAGTCCCAAAACCGGCGTTTTCAGCCCATTACCGGCATATGGAAGAAACAGCAGTAAGCACAGGGAAATATCTGCTTCTAAATCCAACACGCAGCTATCTAACAGAACGGTTGTCAATGTGTGCACTCAACTTCCAGAGTTAAACCCGTGTTTGGATTCAGCAGTCTGCAAATACATTCTCTGCAGAGTCCCAAAACAGACGTTTTCAGCCCATTACCGGCAAACGGAAGAAACAGCAGTAAGCAGAGGAAAATATCTGCTCCTAAATCCAAAACGCCGCTATCTAACAGAACGGTTGTCAATGTGTACACTCAACTTCCAGAGTTAAACCCGTGTGTGGATTCAGCAGTCTGCAAACACTTTCTCTGCAGAGTCCCAAAACAGGCGTTTTCAGCCCATTACCGGCCTATGGAAGAAACAGCAGTAAGCACAGGGAAATATCTGCTTCTAAATCCAAAACGCAGCTATCTAAAAGAACGGTTGTCAATGTGTGCACTCTACTTCCAGAGTTAAACACGTGCGTGGATTCAGCAGTCTGCAAACACTTTCTCTGCAGAGTACCAAAACAGGCGTTTTCAGCCCATTACCGGCATATGGAAGAAACAGCAGTAAACACAGGGAAATATCTGCTTCTAAATCCAAAACGCAGCTATCTAACAGAACGGTTGTCAATGTGTGCACTCAACTTCCAGAGTTAAACCCGTGTGTGGATTCAGCAGTCTGCAAACACTTTCCCTGCAGAGTCCCAAAACAGGCGTTTTCAGCCCATTACCGGCATATGGAAGAAACAGCAGTAAGCACAGGGAAATATCTGCTTCTAAATCCAAAACGCAGCTATCTAACAGAACGGTTGTCAATGTGTGCACTCAACTTCCAGAGTTAAACCCGTATGTGGATTCAGCAGTCTGCAAACACTTTCTCTGCAGAGTGCCAAAACAGGCGTTTTCAGCCCATTACCGGCATATGGAAGAATCAGCGGTCAGCACAGGGAAATATCTGCTTCTAAATCCAAAACGCAGCTATCTAACAGAACGGTTGTCAATGTGTGCACTCAACTTTCAGAGTTAAAACTGTGTGTGGATTCAGCAGTCTGCAAACCCTTTCTCTGCAGAGTCCCAAAACAGGCGTTTTCAGCCCTTTACCGGCATATGGAAGAAACAGCAGTAAGCACAGGGAAATATCTGCTTCGAAATACAAAATTCAGCTATCTAACAGAAGGGTTGTCATTGTGTGCACTCAACTTCCAGTGTTAAACCCGTGTGTGGATTCAGCAGTCTGCAAACACCTTCTCTGCAGAGTCACAAAACAGGCGTTTTCAGACCATTACCGGCATATGGAAGAAACAGCAGTAAGCACAGGGAAATATCTGCATCTAAATCCAAAACGCAGCTATCTAACAGAACGGTTGTCAATGTGTGAACTCAGCTTCCAGAGTTAAACCCGTGTGTGGATTCAGCAGTCTGCAAACACTTTCTCTGCAGAGTCCCAAAACAGGCGTTTTCAGCCCATTACCGGCATATGGAAGAAACAGCAGTAAGCACAGGGAAATATCTGCTTCTAAATCCAAAACGCAGCTATCTAACAGAACGGTTGTCAATGTGTGCACTCAACTTCCAGAGTTAAACCCGTGTGTGGATTCAGCAGTCTGCAAACACTTTCTCTGCAGAGTCCCAAAACAGGCCTTTTCAGCCCATTACCGGCATATGGAAGAAACCGCAGTCAGCACAGGGAAATATCTGCTTCTAAATCCAAAACGCAGCTATCTAACAGAACGGTTGTCAATGTGTGCACTCAACTTCCAGAGTTAAACCCGTGTGTGGATTCAGCAGTCTGCAAACACTTCCCTGCAGGGTCTCAAAAGAGGCGTTTTCAGCCCATTACCGGCATATGGAAGAAACAGCAGTAAGCACAGGGAAATATCTGCTTCTAAATCCAAAACGCAGCTATCTGACAGAACGGTTGTCAATGTGTGCACTCAACTTCCAGAGTTAAACCCGTGTGTGGATTCAGCAGTCTGCAAACACTTTCTCTGCAGAGTCCCAAAACAGGCGTTTTCAGCCCATTACCCGCATATGGAAGAAACAGCAGTAAGCACAGGGAAATATCTGCTTCTAAATCCAAAACGCAGCGATCTAACAGAACGGTTTTCAATGTGTGCACTCAACTTCAGAGTTAAACCCGTGTGTGGATTCAGCAGTCTGCAAACACTTTCTCTGCAGAGTCCCAGAACAGGCCTTTTCAGTCTATTACCGGCATATGGAAGAAGCAGCAGTCAGCACAGGGAAATATCTGCTTCTAAATCCAACACGCAGCTATCTAACAGAACGGTTTTCAATGTGTGCACTCAACTTCCAGAGTTAAACCCGTGTTTGGATTCTGCAGTCTGCAAATACATTCTCTGCAGAGTCCCAAAACAGACGTCTTCAGCCCATTACCGGCATACGGAAGAAACAGCAGTAAGCACAGGGAAATATCTGCTACTAAATCCAAAACGCAGCTATCTAACAGAACGGTTGTCAATGTGTACACTCAACGTCCAGAGTTAAACCCGTGTGTGGATTCAGCAGTCTGCAAACACTTTCTCTGCAGAGTCCCAAAACAGGCGTTTTCAGCCCATTACCGGCATATGGAAGAAACAGCAGTAAGCACAGGGAAATATCTGCTTCTAAATCCAACACGCAGCTATCTAACAGAACGGTTGTCAATGTGTGCACTCAACTTCCAGAGTTAAACCCGTGTTTGGATTCAGCAGTCTGCAAATACATTCTCTGCAGAGTCCCAAAACAGACGTTTTCAGCCCATTACCGGCATATGGAAGAAACAGCAGTAAGCACAGGGGAATTTCTGCTTCTAAATACAAAATTCAGCTATCTAACAGAAGGGTTGTCATTGTGTGCACTCAACTTCCAGTGTTAAACCCATGTGTGGATTCAGCAGTCTGCAAACATCTTCTCTGCAGAGTCACAAAACAGGCGTTTTCAGACCATTACCGGCATATGGAAGAAACAGCAGTAAGCACAGGGAAATATCTGCATCTAAATCCAAAACGCAGCTATCTAACAGAACGGTTGTCAATGTGTGCACTCAACTTCCAGAGTTAAACCCGTGTGTGGATTCAGCAGTCTGCAGACACTTTCTCTGCAGAGTCCCAAAACAGGCGTTTTCAGCCCATTACCGGCATATGGAAGAAACAGCAGTAAGCACAGGGAAATATCTGCTTCTAAATCCAAAACGCAGCTATCTAACAGAACGGTTGTCAATGTGTGCACTCAACTTCCAGAGTTAAACCCGTGTGTGGATTCAGCAGTCTGCAAACACTTTCTCTGCAGAGTCCCAAAACAGGCCTTTTCAGCCCATTACCGGCATATGGAAGAAACCGCAGTCAGCACAGGGAAATATCTGCTTCTAAATCCAAAACGCAGCTATCTAACAGAACGGTTGTCAATGTGTGCACTCAACTTCCAGAGTTAAACCCGTGTGTGGATTCAGCAGTCTGCAAACACTTTCTTTGCAGAGTCCCAAAACAGGCCTTTTCAGCCCATTACCGGCATATGGAAGAAACCTCAGTCAGCACAGGAAAATATCTGCTTCTAAATCCAAAACGGAGCTATCTAACAGAACGGTTGCCAATGTGCGCACTCAATTTCCAGAGTTAAACCCGTGTGTGGATTCAGGAGTCTGCAAACACTTCCCTGCAGAGTCCCACAACAGGCGTTTTCAGCCCATTAACGGCATATGGAAGAAACAGCAGTAAGAACAGGGAAATATCTGCTTCTAAATCCAAAACGCAGCTATCTAACAGAACGGTTGTCAATGAGTGCACTCAACTTCCAGAGTTAAACCCGTGTGTGGTTTCAGCAGTATGCAAACACTTTCTCTGCAGAGTCCCAAAACAGGCGTTTTCAGCCAATACCGGCATATGGAAGAAACAGCGGTAAGCACAGGGAAATATCTGATTCTAAATCCAAAACGCAGCTATCTAACAGAACGGTTGTCAATGTCTGCACTCAACTTCCAGAGTTAAACCCGTGTGTGGATTCAGCAGTCTGCAAACACTTTCTCTGCAGAGTCCCAAAACAGGCGTTTTCAGCCCATTACCGGCATATGGAAGAAACAGCAGTAAGCACAGGGAAATATCTGCTTCTTAAACCAAAACACAGCTATCTAACAGAACGGTTGTCAATGTGTGCACTCAACTTCCAGAGTTAAACCCGTTTGTGGATTCAGCAGTCTGCAAACACTTTCTCTGCAGAGTCCCAAAACAGGCGTTTTCAGCCCATTACCGGCATATGGAAGAAACAGTATTAAGCACAGGGAAATATCTGCTTCTAAATCCAAAACGCAGCTATCTAACAGAACGGTTGTCAATGTGTGCACTCAACATCCAGAGTTAAACCCGTGTTTGGATTCAGCAGTCTGCAAATACTTTCTCTGCAGAGTCCAAAAACAGATGTTTTCAGCCCATTACCGGCATAAGGAAGAAACAGCAGTAAGCAAAGGGAAATATCTGCTTCTAAATCCAAAACGCAGCTATCTAACAGAACGGTTGTCAATGTGTGCACTCAACTTCCAGAGTTAAACCCGTGTGTGGATTCAGCAGTCTGCAAACACTTCCCTGCAGAGTCCCAAAACAGGCGTTTTCAGCCCATTACCGGCATAAGGAAGAAACAGCAGTAAGAACAGGGAAATATCTGCTTCTAAATCCAAAACGCAGCTATCTAAGAGAACGGTTGTCAATGTGTGGACTCAACTTCCAGAGTTGAACCCGTGTGTGGATTCAGCAGTCTGCAAACACTTTCTCTGCAGAGTCACAAAACAGGCGTTTTCAGCCCATTACCGGCCTATGGAAGAAACAGCAGTAAGCACAGGGAAATATCTGCTTCTAAATCCAAAACGCAGCTATCTAAAAGAACGGTTGTCAATGTGTGCACTCAACTTCCAGAGTTAAACCCGTGTGTGGATTCAGCAGTCTGCAAACACTTTCTCTGCAGAGTCCGAAAACAGGCGTTTTCAGCCCATTACCGGCATATGGAAGAAACAGCAGTAAGCACAGGGAAATATCTGCTTCTTAATCCAAAACGCAGCTATCTAACAGAACGGTTGTCAATGTGTGCACTCAACTTCCAGAGTTAAACCCGTGTGTGGATTCAGCAGTCTGCAAACACTTCCCTGCAGAGTCCCAAAACAGGCGTTTTCAGCCCATTAAGGGCATATGGAAGAAACAGCAGTAAGAACAGGGAAATATCTGCTTCTAAATCCAAAACGCAGCTATCTAAGACAACGGTTGTCAATGTGTGCACTCAACTTCCAGAGTTGAACCCGTGTGTGGATTCAGCAGTCTGCAAACACTTTCTCTGCAGAGTCCCAAAACAGGCGTTTTCAGACCATTACCGGCCTATGGAAGAAACAGCAGTAAGCACAGGGAAATATCTGCTTCTAAATCCAAAATGCAGCTATCTAAAAGAACGGTTGTCAATGTGTGCACTCAACTTCCAGAGTAAAACCCGTGTGTGGATTCAGCAGTCTGCAAACACTTTCTCTGCAGAGTCCCAAAACAGGTGTTTTCAGACCATTACCGGCATATGGAAGAAACAGCAGTAAACACAGGGAAATACCTGCTTCTAAATCCAAAACGCAGCTATCTAACAGAACGGTTGTCAATGTGTGCACTCAACTTCCAGAGTTAATCCCGTGTGTTGATTCAGCAGTCTGCAAACACTTTCCCTGCAGAGTCCCAAAACAGGCGTTTTCAGCCCATTAACGGCATATGGAAGAAACAGCCGTAAGCACAGGGAAATATCTGCTTCTAAATCCAAAACGAAGCTATCTATCAGAACGGTTTTCAATGTGTGCACACAACTTCAGAATTAAACCCGTGTGTGGATTCAGCAGTCTGCAAACACTTTCTCTGCAGAGTCCCAAATCAGGCGTTTTCAGTCTATTACCGGCATATGGAAGAAGCAGCAGTAAGCACAGGGAAATATCTGCTTCTAAATCCAAAACGCAGCTATCTAACAGAACGGTTGTCAATGTGTGCACTCAACTTCCAGAGTTAAACCCGTGTGTGGATTCAGCAGTCTGCAAACACTTTCTCTGCAGAGTCCCAAAACAGGCGTTTTCAGCCCATTACCGGCATATGGAAGAAACAGCAGTAAGCACAGGGAAATATCTGCTTCTAAATCCAAAACGCAGCTATCTAACAGAACGGTTGTCAATGTGTGCACTCAACTTCCAGAGTTAAACCCGTGTGTGGATTCAGCAGTCTGCAAACACTTTCTCTGCAGAGTCCCAAAACAGGCGTTTTCAGCCCATTACCGGCCTATGGAAGAAACAGCAGTAAGCACAGGGAAATATCTGCTTCTAAATCCAAAACGCAGCTATCTAAAAGAACGGTTGTCAATGTGTGCACTCTACTTCCAGAGTTAAACACGTGCGTGGATTCAGCAGTCTGCAAACACTTTCTCTGCAGAGTACCAAAACAGGCGTTTTCAGCCCATTACCGGCATATGGAAGAAACAGCAGTAAACACAGGGAAATATCTGCTTCTAAATCCAAAACGCAGCTATCTAACAGAACGGTTGTCAATGTGTGCACTCAACTTCCAGAGTTAAACCCGTGTGTGGATTCAGCAGTCTGCAAACACTTTCCCTGCAGAGTCCCAAAACAGGCGTTTTCAGCCCATTACCGGCATATGGAAGAAACAGCAGTAAGCACAGGGAAATATCTGCTTCTAAATCCAAAACGCAGCTATCTAACAGAACGGTTGTCAATGTGTGCACTCAACTTCCAGAGTTAAACCCGTATGTGGATTCAGCAGTCTGCAAACACTTTCTCTGCAGAGTGCCAAAACAGGCGTTTTCAGCCCATTACCGGCATATGGAAGAATCAGCGGTCAGCACAGGGAAATATCTGCTTCTAAATCCAAAACGCAGCTATCTAACAGAACGGTTGTCAATGTGTGCACTCAACTTTCAGAGTTAAAACTGTGTGTGGATTCAGCAGTCTGCAAACCCTTTCTCTGCAGAGTCCCAAAACAGGCGTTTTCAGCCCATTACCGGCATATGGAAGAAACAGCAGTAAGCACAGGGAAATATCTGCTTCTAAATACAAAATTCAGCTATCTAACAGAAGGGTTGTCATTGTGTGCACTCAACTTCCAGTGTTAAACCCGTGTGTGGATTCAGCAGTCTGCAAACACCTTCTCTGCAGAGTCACAAAACAGGCGTTTTCAGACCATTACCGGCATATGGAAGAAACAGCAGTAAGCACAGGGAAATATCTGCTTCTAAATCCAAAACGCAGCTATCTAACAGAACGGTTGTCAATGTGTGCACTCAACTTCCAGAGTTAAACCCGTGTGTGGATTCAGCAGTCTGCAAACACTTTCTCTGCAGAGTCCCAAAACAGGCCTTTTCAGCCCATTACCGGCATATGGAAGAAACCGCAGTCAGCACAGGGAAATATCTGCTTCTAAATCCAAAACGCAGCTATCTAACAGAACGGTTGTCAATGTGTGCACTCAACTTCCAGAGTTAAACCCGTGTGTGGATTCAGCAGTCTGCAAACACTTTCTTTGCAGAGTCCCAAAACAGGCCTTTTCAGCCCATTACCGGCATATGGAAGAAACCTCAGTCAGCACAGGAAAATATCTGCTTCTAAATCCAAAACGGAGCTATCTAACAGAACGGTTGCCAATGTGCGCACTCAATTTCCAGAGTTAAACCCGTGTGTGGATTCAGCAGTCTGCAAACACTTCCCTGCAGAGTCCCACAACAGGCGTTTTCAGCCCATTAACGGCATATGGAAGAAACAGCAGTAAGAACAGGGAAATATCTGCTTCTAAATCCAAAACGCAGCTATCTAAGAGAACGGTTGTCAATGTGTGGGCACAACTTCCAGAGTTGAACCCGTGTGTGGATTCAGCAGTCTGCAAACACTTTCTCTGCAGAGTCCCAAAACAGGCGTTTTCAGCCCATTACCGGCCTATGGAAGAAACAGCTGGAAGCACAGGGAAATATCTGCTTCTAAATCCAAAACGCAGATATCTAAAAGAACGGTTGTCAATGTGTGCACTCAACTTCCAGAGTAAAACCCGTGTGTGGATTCAGCAGTCTGCAAACACTTTCCCTGCAGAGTCCCAAAACAGGCGTTTTCAGCCCATTACCGGCATATGGAAGAAACAGCAGTCAGCACAGGGAAATATCTGCTTCTTAATCCAAAACGCAGCTATCTAACAGAACGGTTGTCAATGTGTGCACTCAACTTCCAGAGTTAAAACTGTGTGTGGATTCAGCAGTCTGCAAACCCTTTCTCTGCAGAGTCCCAAAACAGGCGTTTTCAGCCCATTACCAGCATATGGAAGAAACAGCAGTAAGCACAGGGAAATATCTGCTTCTAAATACAAAATGCAGACATCTAACAGAAGGGTTGTCAATGTGTGCACTCAACTTACAGTGTTAAACCCGTGTGTGGATTCAGCAGTCTGCAAACACCTTCTCTGCAGAGTCACAAAACAGGCGTTTTCAGCCCATTACCGGCATATGGAAGAAACAGCAGTAAGCACAGGGAAATATCTGCTTCTAAATCCAAAACGCAGCTATCTAACAGAACGGTTGTCAATGAGTGCACTCAACTTCCAGAGTTAAACCCGTGTGTGGTTTCAGCAGTATGCAAACACTTTCTCTGCAGAGTCCCAAAACAGGCGTTTTCAGCCAATACCGGCATATGGAAGAAACAGCAGTAAGCACAGGGAAATATCTGATTCTAAATCCAAAACGCAGCTATCTAACAGAACGGTTGTCAATGTCTGCACTCAACTTCCAGAGTTAAACCCGTGTGTGGATTCAGCAGTCTGCAAACACTTTCTCTGCAGAGTCCCAAAACAGGCGTTTTCAGCCCATTACCGGCATATGGAAGAAACAGCAGTAAGCACAGGGAAATATCTGCTTCTTAAACCAAAACACAGCTATTTAACAGAACGGTTGTCAATGTGTGCACTCAACTTCCAGAGTTAAACCCGTGTGTGGATTCAGCAGTCTGCAAACACTTTCTCTGCAGAGTCCCAAAACAGGCGTTTTCAGCCCATTACCGGCATATGGAAGAAACAGTAGTAAGCACAGGGAAATATCTGCTTCTAAATCCAAAACGCAGCTATCTAACAGAACGGTTGTCAATGTGTGCACTCAACATCCAGAGTTAAACCCGTGTTTGGATTCAGCAGTCTGCAAATACTTTCTCTGCAGAGTCCAAAAACAGATGTTTTCAGCCCATTACCGGCATAAGGAAGAAACAGCAGTAAGCAAAGGGAAATATCTGCTTCTAAATCCAAAACGCAGCTATCTAACAGAACGGTTGTCAATGTGTGCACTCAACTTCCAGAGTTAAACCCGTGTGTGGATTCAGCAGTCTGCAAACACTTCCCTGCAGAGTCCCAAAACAGGCGTTTTCAGCCCATTACCGGCATAAGGAAGAAACAGCAGTAAGAACAGGGAAATATCTGCTTCTAAATCCAAAACGCAGCTATCTAAGAGAACGGTTGTCAATGTGTGGACTCAACTTCCAGAGTTGAACCCGTGTGTGGATTCAGCAGTCTGCAAACACTTTCTCTGCAGAGTCACAAAACAGGCGTTTTCAGCCCATTACCGGCCTATGGAAGAAACAGCAGTAAGCACAGGGAAATATCTGCTTCTAAATCCAAAACGCAGCTATCTAAAAGAACGGTTGTCAATGTGTGCACTCAACTTCCAGAGTTAAACCCGTGTGTGGATTCAGCAGTCTGCAAACACTTTCTCTGCAGAGTCCGAAAACAGGCGTTTTCAGCCCATTACCGGCATATGGAAGAAACAGCAGTAAGCACAGGGAAATATCTGCTTCTTAATCCAAAACGCAGCTATCTAACAGAACGGTTGTCAATGTGTGCACTCAACTTCCAGAGTTAAACCCGTGTGTGGATTCAGCAGTCTGCAAACACTTCCCTGCAGAGTCCCAAAACAGGCGTTTTCAGCCCATTAAGGGCATATGGAAGAAACAGCAGTAAGAACAGGGAAATATCTGCTTCTAAATCCAAAACGCAGCTATCTAAGACAACGGTTGTCAATGTGTGCACTCAACTTCCAGAGTTGAACTCGTGTGTGGATTCAGCAGTCTGCAAACACTTTCTCTGCAGAGTCCCAAAACAGGCGTTTTCAGACCATTACCGGCCTATGGAAGAAACAGCAGTAAGCACAGGGAAATATCTGCTTCTAAATCCAAAATGCAGCTATCTAAAAGAACGGTTGTCAATGTGTGCACTCAACTTCCAGAGTAAAACCCGTGTGTGGATTCAGCAGTCTGCAAACACTTTCTCTGCAGAGTCCCAAAACAGGTGTTTTCAGACCATTACCGGCATATGGAAGAAACAGCAGTAAACACAGGGAAATACCTGCTTCTAAATCCAAAACGCAGCTATCTAACAGAACGGTTGTCAATGTGTGCACTCAACTTCCAGAGTTAATCCCGTGTGTTGATTCAGCAGTCTGCAAACACTTTCCCTGCAGAGTCCCAAAACAGGCGTTTTCAGCCCATTAACGGCATATGGAAGAAACAGCCGTAAGCACAGGGAAATATCTGCTTCTAAATCCAAAACGAAGCTATCTAACAGAACGGTTTTCAATGTGTGCACACAACTTCAGAATTAAACCCGTGTGTGGATTCAGCAGTCTGCAAACACTTTCTCTGCAGAGTCCCAAATCAGGCGTTTTCAGTCTATTACCGGCATATGGAAGAAGCAGCAGTAAGCACAGGGAAATATCTGCTTCTAAATCCAAAACGCAGCTATCTAACAGAACGGTTGTCAATGTGTGCACTCAACTTCCAGAGTTAAACCCGTGTGTCGATTCAGCAGTCTGCAAACACTTTCTCTGCAGAGTCCCAAAACAGGCGTTTTCAGCCCATTACCGGCATATGGAAGAAACAGCAGTAAGCACAGGGAAATATCTGCTTCTAAATCCAAAACGCAGCTATCTAACAGAACGGTTGTCAATGTGTGCACTCAACTTCCAGAGTTAAACCCGTGTGTGGATTCAGCAGTCTGCAAACACTTTCTCTGCAGAGTCCCAAAACAGGCGTTTTCAGCCCATTACCGGCCTATGGAAGAAACAGCAGTAAGCACAGGGAAATATCTGCTTCTAAATCCAAAACGCAGCTATCTAAAAGAACGGTTGTCAATGTGTGCACTCTACTTCCAGAGTTAAACACGTGCGTGGATTCAGCAGTCTGCAAACACTTTCTCTGCAGAGTACCAAAACAGGCGTTTTCAGCCCATTACCGGCATATGGAAGAAACAGCAGTAAACACAGGGAAATATCTGCTTCTAAATCCAAAACGCAGCCATCTAACAGAACGGTTGTCAATGTGTGCACTCAACTTCCAGAGTTAAACCCGTGTGTGGATTCAGCAGTCTGCAAACACTTTCCCTGCAGAGTCCCAAAACAGGCGTTTTCAGCCCATTACCGGCATATGGAAGAAACAGCAGTAAGCACAGGGAAATATCTGCTTCTAAATCCAAAACGCAGCTATCTAACAGAACGGTTGTCAATGTGTGCACTCAACTTCCAGAGTTAAACCCGTATGTGGATTCAGCAGTCTGCAAACACTTTCTCTGCAGAGTGCCAAAACAGGCGTTTTCAGCCCATTACCGGCATATGGAAGAATCAGCGGTCAGCACAGGGAAATATCTGCTTCTAAATCCAAAACGCAGCTATCTAACAGAACGGTTTTCAATGTGTGCACTCAACTTTCAGAGTTAAAACTGTGTGTGGATTCAGCAGTCTGCAAACCCTTTCTCTGCAGAGTCCCAAAACAGGCGTTTTCAGCCCATTACCGGCATATGGAAGAAACAGCAGTAAGCACAGGGAAATATCTGCTTCTAAATACAAAATTCAGCTATCTAACAGAAGGGTTGTCATTGTGTGCACTCAACTTCCAGTGTTAAACCCGTGTGTGGATTCAGCAGTCTGCAAACACCTTCTCTGCAGAGTCACAAAACAGGCGTTTTCAGACCATTACCGGCATATGGAAGAAACAGCAGTAAGCACAGGGAAATATCTGCATCTAAATCCAAAACGCAGCTATCTAACAGAACGGTTGTCAATGTGTGAACTCAGCTTCCAGAGTTAAACCCGTGTGTGGATTCAGCAGTCTGCAAACACTTTCTCTGCAGAGTCCCAAAACAGGCGTTTTCAGCCCATTACCGGCATATGGAAGAAACAGCAGTAAGCACAGGGAAATATCTGCTTCTAAATCCAAAACGCAGCTATCTAACAGAACGGTTGTCAATGTGTGCACTCAACTTCCAGAGTTAAACCCGTGTGTGGATTCAGCAGTCTGCAAACACTTTCTCTGCAGAGTCCCAAAACAGGCCTTTTCAGCCCATTACCGGCATATGGAAGAAACCGCAGTCAGCACAGGGAAATATCTGCTTCTAAATCCAAAACGCAGCTATCTAACAGAACGGTTGTCAATGTGTGCACTCAACTTCCAGAGTTAAACCCGTGTGTGGATTCAGCAGTCTGCAAACACTTCCCTGCAGGGTCTCAGAAGAGGCGTTTTCAGCCCATTACCGGCATATGGAAGAAACAGCAGTAAGCACAGGGAAATATCTGCTTCTAAATCCAAAACGCAGCTATCTAACAGAACGGTTGTCAATGTGTGCACTCAACTTCCAGAGTTAAACCCGTGTGTGGATTCAGCAGTCTGCAAACACTTTCTCTGCAGAGTCCCAAAACAGGCGTTTTCAGCCCATTACCCGCATAGGGAAGAAACAGCAGTAAGCACAGGGAAATATCTGCTTCTAAATCCAAAACGCAGCGATCTAACAGAACGGTTTTCAATGTGTGCACTCAACTTCAGAGTTAAACCCGTGTGTGGATTCAGCAGTCTGCAAACACTTTCTCTGCAGAGTCCCAGAACAGGCCTTTTCAGTCTATTACCGGCATATGGAAGAAGCAGCAGTCAGCACAGGGAAATATCTGCTTCTAAATCCAACACGCAGCTATCTAACAGAACGGTTTTCAATGTGTGCACTCAACTTCCAGAGTTAAACCCGTGTTTGGATTCTGCAGTCTGCAAATACATTCTCTGCAGAGTCCCAAAACAGACGTCTTCAGCCCATTACCGGCATACGGAAGAAACAGCAGTAAGCACAGGGAAATATCTGCTACTAAATCCAAAACGCAGCTATCTAACAGAACGGTTGTCAATGTGTACACTCAACGTCCAGAGTTAAACCCGTGTGTGGATTCAGCAGTCTGCAAACACTTTCTCTGCAGAGTCCCAAAACAGGCGTTTTCAGCCCATTACCGGCATATGGAAGAAACAGCAGTAAGCACACGGAAATATCTGCTTCTAAATCCAACACGCAGCTATCTAACAGAACGGTTGTCAATGTGTGCACTCAACTTCCAGAGTTAAACCCGTGTTTGGATTCAGCAGTCTGCAAATACATTCTCTGCAGAGTCCCAAAACAGACGTTTTCAGCCCATTACCGGCATACGGAAGAAACAGCAGTAAGCAGAGGAAAATATCTGCTCCTAAATCCAAAACGCAGCTATCTAACAGAACGGTTGTCAATGTGTACACTCAAATTCCAGAGTTAAACCCGTGTGTGGATTCAGCAGTCTGCAAACACTTTCTCTGCAGAGTCCCAAAACAGGCGTTTTCAGCCCATTACCGGCCTATGGAAGAAACAGCAGTAAGCACAGGGAAATATCTGCTTCTAAATCCAAAACGCAGCTATCTAAAAGAACGGTTGTCAATGTGTGCACTCTACTTCCAGAGTTAAACCCGTGTGTGGATTCAGCAGTCTGCAAACACTTTCTCTGCAGAGTACCAAAACAGGCGTTTTCAGCCCATTACCGGCATATGGAAGAAACAGCAGTAAACACAGGGAAATATCTGCTTCTAAATCCAAAACGCAGCTATCTAACAGAACGGTTGTCAATGTGTGCACTCAACTTCCAGAGTTAAACCCGTGTGTGGATTCAGCAGTCTGCAAACACTTTCCCTGCAGAGTCCCAAAACAGGCGTTTTCAGCCCATTACCGGCATATGGAAGAAACAGCAGTAAGCACAGGGAAATATCTGCTTCTAAATCCAAAACGCAGCTATCTAACAGAACGGTTGTCAATGTGTGCACTCAACTTCCAGAGTTAAAACTGTGTGTGGATTCAGCAGTCTGCAAACCCTTTCTCTGCAGAGTCCCAAAACAGGCGTTTTCAGCCCATTACCGGCATATGGAAGAAACAGCAGTAAGCACAGGGGAATATCTGCTTCTAAATACAAAATTCAGCTTTCTAACAGAAGGGTTGTCATTGTGTGCACTCAACTTCCAGTGTTAAACCCGTGTGTGGATTCAGCAGTCTGCAAACATCTTCTCTGCAGAGTCACAAAACAGGCGTTTTCAGACCATTACCGGCATATGGAAGAAACAGCAGTAAGCACAGGGAAATATCTGCATCTAAATCCAAAACGCAGCTATCTAACAGAACGGTTGTCAATGTGTGCACTCAACTTCCAGAGTTAAACCCGTGTGTGGATTCAGCAGTCTGCAGACACTTTCTCTGCAGAGTCCCAAAACAGGCGTTTTCAGCCCATTACCGGCATATGGAAGAAACAGCAGTAAGCACAGGGAAATATCTGCTTCTAAATCCAAAACGCAGCTATCTAACAGAACGGTTGTCAATGTGTGCACTCAACTTCCAGAGTTAAACCCGTGTGTGGATTCAGCAATCTGCAAACACTTTCTCTGCAGAGTCCCAAAACAGGCCTTTTCAGCCCATTACCGGCATATGGAAGAAACCGCAGTCAGCACAGGGAAATATCTGCTTCTAAATCCAAAACGCAGCTATCTAACAGAACGGTTGTCAATGTGTGCACTCAACTTCCAGCGTTAAACCCGTGTGTGGATTCAGCAGTCTGCAAACACTTCCCTACAGGGTCTCAAAAGAGGCGTTTTCAGCCCATTACCGGCATATGGAAGAAACAGCAGTAAGCACAGGGAAATATCTGCTTCTAAATCCAAAACGCAGCTATCTAACAGAACGGTTGCCAATGTGTGCACTCAACTTCCACAGTTAAGCCCGTGTGTGGATTCAGCAGTCTGCAAACACTTTCTCTGCAGATGCCAAAACAGGCGTTTTCAGCCCATTACCCGCATAGGGAAGAAACAGCAGTAAGCACAGGGAAATATCTGCTTCTAAATCCAAAACGCAGCTATCTAACAGAACGGTTTTCAATGTGTGCACTCAACTTCAGAGTTAAACCCGTGTGTGGATTCAGCAGTCTGCAAACACTTTCTCTGCAGAGTCCCTGAACAGGCCTTTTCAGTCTATTACCGGCATATGGAAGAAGCAGCAGTCAGCACAGGGAAATATCTGCTTCTAAATCCAAAACGCAGCTATCTAACAGAACGGTTGTCAATGTGTGCACTCAACTTCCAGAGTTAAACCCGTGTGTGGATTCAGCAGTCTGCAAACACTTTCTCTGCAGAGTCCCAAAACAGGCGTTTTCAGCCCATTACCGGCATATGGAAGAAACAGCAGTAAGCACAGGGAAATATCTGCTTCTAAATCCAAAACGCAGCTATCTAACAGAACGGTTGTCAATGTGTGCACTCATCTTCCAGAGTTAAACCCGTGTGTGGATTCAGCAGTCTGCAAACACTTTCTTTGCAGAGTCCCAAAACAGGCCTTTTCAGCCCATTACCGGCATATGGAAGAAACCTCAGTCAGCACAGGAAAATATCTGCTTCTAAATCCAAAACGCAGCTATCTAACAGAACGGTTGTCAATGTGCGCACTCAATTTCCAGAGTTAAACCCGTGTGTGGATTCAGCAGTCTGCAAACACTTCCCTGCAGAGTCCCACAACAGGCGTTTTCAGCCCATTAACGGCATATGGAAGAAACAGCAGTAAGAACAGGGAAATATCTGCTTCTAAATCCAAAACGCAGCTATCTAAGAGAACGGTTGTCAATGTGTGGGCACAACTTCCAGAGTTGAACCCGTGTGTGGATTCAGCAGTCTGCAAACACTTTCTCTGCAGAGTCCCAAAACAGGCGTTTTCAGCCCATTACCGGCCTATGGAAGAAACAGCTGGAAGCACAGGGAAATATCTGCTTCTAAATCCAAAACGCAGCTATCTAAAAGAACGGTTGTCAATGTGTGCACTCAACTTCCAGAGTAAAACCCGTGTGTGGATTCAGCAGTCTGCAAACACTTTCCCTGCAGAGTCCCAAAACAGGCGTTTTCAGCCCATTACCGGCATATGGAAGAAACAGCAGTCAGCACAGGGAAATATCTGCTTCTTAATCCAAAACGCAGCTATCTAACAGAACGGTTGTCAATGTGTGCACTCAACTTCCAGAGTTAAAACTGTGTGTGGATTCAGCAGTCTGCAAACCCTTTCTCTGCAGAGTCCCAAAACAGGCGTTTTCAGCCCATTACCAGCATATGGAAGAAACAGCAGTAAGCACAGGGAAATATCTGCTTCTAAATACAAAATGCAGACATCTAACAGAAGGGTTGTCAATGTGTGCACTCAACTTACAGTGTTAAACCCGTGTGTGGATTCAGCAGTCTGCAAACACCTTCTCTGCAGAGTCACAAAACAGGCGTTTTCAGCCCATTACCGGCATATGGAAGAAACAGCAGTAAGCACAGGGAAATATCTGCTTCTAAATCCAAAACGCAGCTATCTAACAGAACGGTTGTCAATGAGTGCACTCAACTTCCAGAGTTAAACCCGTGTGTGGTTTCAGCAGTATGCAAACACTTTCTCTGCAGAGTCCCAAAACAGGCGTTTTCAGCCAATACCGGCATATGGAAGAAACAGCAGTAAGCACAGGGAAATATCTGATTCTAAATCCAAAACGCAGCTATCTAACAGAACGGTTGTCAATGTCTGCACTCAACTTCCAGAGTTAAACCCGTGTGTGGATTCAGCAGTCTGCAAACACTTTCTCTGCAGAGTCCCAAAACAGGCGTTTTCAGCCCATTACCGGCATATGGAAGAAACAGCAGTAAGCACAGGGAAATATCTGCTTCTAAATCCAAAACGCAGCTATCTAACAGAACGGTTGTCAATGTGTGCACTCAACTTCCAGAGTTAAACCCGTGTGTGGATTCAGCAGTCTGCAAACACTTTCTCTGCAGAGTCCCAAAACAGGCGTTTTCAGCCCATTACCGGCATATGGAAGAAACAGTAGTAAGCACAGGGAAATATCTGCTTCTAAATCCAAAACGCAGCTATCTAACAGAACGGTTGTCAATGTGTGCACTCAACATCCAGAGTTAAACCCGTGTTTGGATTCAGCAGTCTGCAAATACTTTCTCTGCAGAGTCCAAAAACAGATGTTTTCAGCCCATTACCGGCATAAGGAAGAAACAGCAGTAAGCAAAGGGAAATATCTGCTTCTAAATCCAAAACGCAGCTATCTAACAGAACGGTTGTCAATGTGTGCACTCAACTTCCAGAGTTAAACCCGTGTGTGGATTCAGCAGTCTGCAAACACTTCCCTGCAGAGTCCCAAAACAGGCGTTTTCAGCCCATTACCGGCATAAGGAAGAAACAGCAGTAAGAACAGGGAAATATCTGCTTCTAAATCCAAAACGCAGCTATCTAAGAGAACGGTTGTCAGTGTGTGGACTCAACTTCCAGAGTTGAACCCGTGTGTGGATTCAGCAGTCTGCAAACACTTTCTCTGCAGAGTCACAAAACAGGCGTTTTCAGCCCATTACCGGCCTATGGAAGAAACAGCAGTAAGCACAGGGAAATATCTGCTTCTAAATCCAAAACGCAGCTATCTAAAAGAACGGTTGTCAATGTGTGCACTCAACTTCCAGAGTTAAACCCGTGTGTGGATTCAGCAGTCTGCAAACACTTTCTCTGCAGAGTCCAAAAACAGGCGTTTTCAGCCCATTACCGGCATATGGAAGAAACAGCAGTAAGCACAGGGAAATATCTGCTTCTTAATCCAAAACGCAGCTATCTAACAGAACGGTTGTCAATGTGTGCACTCAACTTCCAGAGTTAAACCCGTGTGTGGATTCAGCAGTCTGCAAACACTTCCCTGCAGAGTCCCAAAACAGGCGTTTTCAGCCCATTAAGGGCATATGGAAGAAACAGCAGTAAGAACAGGGAAATATCTGCTTCTAAATCCAAAACGCAGCTATCTAAGACAACGGTTGTCAATGTGTGCACTCAACTTCCAGAGTTGAACCCGTGTGTGGATTCAGCAGTCTGCAAACACTTTCTCTGCAGAGTCCCAAAACAGGCGTTTTCAGCCCATTACCGGCCTATGGAAGTAACAGCAGTAAGCACAGGGAAATATCTGCTTCTAAATCCAAAATGCAGCTATCTAAAAGAACGGTTGTCAATGTGTGCACTCAACTTCCAGAGTAAAACCCGTGTGTGGATTCAGCAGTCTGCAAACACTTTCTCTGCAGAGTCCCAAAACAGGTGTTTTCAGCCCATTACCGGCATATGGAAGAAACAGCAGTAAACACAGGGAAATACCTGCTTCTAAATCCAAAACGCAGCTATCTAACAGAACGGTTGTCAATGTGTGCACTCAACTTCCAGAGTTAATCCCGTGTGTTGATTCAGCAGTCTGCAAACACTTTCCCTGCAGAGTCCCAAAACAGGCGTTTTCAGCCCATTAACGGCATATGGAAGAAACAGCCGTAAGCACAGGGAAATATCTGCTTCTAAATCCAAAACGAAGCTATCTAACAGAACGGTTTTCAATGTGTGCACACAACTTCAGAATTAAACCCGTGTGTGGATTCAGCAGTCTGCAAACACTTTCTCTGCAGAGTCCCAAATCAGGCGTTTTCAGTCTATTACCGGCATATGGAAGAAGCAGCAGTCAGCACAGGGAAATATCTGCTTCTAAATCCAAAACGAAGCTATCTAACAGAACGGTTGTCAATGTGTGCACTCAACTTCCAGAGTTAAACCCGTGTGTGGATTCAGCAGTCTGCAAACACTTTCTCTGCAGAGTCCCAAAACAGGCGTTTTCAGCCCATTACCGGCATATGGAAGAAACAGCAGTAAGCACAGGGAAATATCTGCTTCTAAATCCAAAACGCAGGTATCTAACAGAACGGTTGTCAATGTGTGCACTCAACTTCCAGAGTTAAACCCGTGTGTGGATTCAGCAGTCTGCAAACACTTTCTCTGCAGAGTCCCAAAACAGGCGTTTTCAGCCCATTACCGGCATATGGAAGAAACAGCAGTAAGCACAGGGAAATATCTGCTTCTTAATCCAAAACACAGCTATCTAACAGAACGGTTGTCAATGTGTGCACTCAACTTCCAGAATTAAACCCGTGTGTGGATTCAGCAGTCTGCAAACACTTTCTCTGCAGAGTCCCAAAACAGGCGTTTTCAGCCCATTACCGGCATATGGAAGAAACAGCAGTAAGCACAGGGAAATATCTGCTTCTAAATCCAAAACGCAGCTATCTAACAGAACGGTTGTCAATGTGTGCACTCAACATCCAGAGTTAAACCCGTGTGTGGATTCAGCAGTCTGGAAATACTTTCTCTGCAGAGTCCAAAAACAGATGTTTTCAGCCCATTACCGGCATATGGAAGAAACAGTAGTCAGCACAGGGAAATATCTGCTTCTAAATCCAAAACGCAGCTATCTAACAGAACGGTTGTCAAAGTGTGCACTCAACTTCCAGAGTTGAACCCGTGTGTGGATTCAGCAGTCTGCAAACACTTTCTCTGCAGAGTCACAAAACAGGCGTTTTCAGTCCATTACCAGCATATGAAAGAAACAGCAGTAAGCACAGGGAAATATCTGCTTCTAAATCCAAAACGCAGCTATCTAACAGAACGGTTGTCAATGTGTGCACTCAACTTCCAGAGTTAAAGCCGTGTGTGGATTCAGCTGTCTGCAAACACTTTCTCTGCAGAGTCCCAAAACAGGCCTTTTCAGCCCATTACCGGCATATGGAAGAAACCGCTGTCAGCACAGGGAAATATCTGCTTCTAAATGCAAAACGCAGCTATCTAACAGAACATTTGTCAATGTGTGCACTCAACTTCCAGAGTTAAACCCGTGTGTGGATTCAGCAGTCTGCAAACACTTCCCTGCAGAGTCCCAAAACAGGCGTTTTCAGCCCATTACCGGCATATGGAAGAAACAGCAGTAAGAACAGGGAAATATCTGCTTCTAAATCCAAAACGCAGCTATCTAACAGAACGGTTGTCAATGTGTGCACTCAACTTCCAGAGTTAATCCCGTGTGTGGATTCAGCAGTCTGCAAACACTTTCTCTGCAGAGTCCCAAAACAGGCGTTTTCAGCCCATTACCGGCCTATGGAAGAAACAGCAGTAAGCACAGGGAAATATCTGCTTCTAAATCCAAAAAGCAGCTATCTAAAAGAACGGTTGTCAATGTGTGCACTCAACTTCCAGAGTAAAACCCGTGTGTGGATTCAGCAGTCTGCAAACACTTTCTCTGCAGAGTCCCAAAACAGGCCTTTTCAGCCCATTACCGGCATATGGAAGAAACCGCAGTCAGCACAGGGAAATATCTGCTTCTAAATCCCAAACGCAGCTATCTAACAGAACGGTTGTCAATGTGTGCACTCAACTTCCAGAGTTAAACCCGTGTGTGGATTCAGCAGTCTGCAAACACTTCCCTGCAGAGTCCCAAAACAGGCGTTTTCAGCCCATTACCGGCATATGGAAGAAACAGCATTAAGCACAAGGAAATATCTGCTTCTAAATCCAAAACGCAGCTATCTAACAGAACGGTTGTCAATGTGTGCACTCAACTTCCAGAGTTGAACCCGTGTGTGGATTCAGCAGTCTGCAAACCCTTTCTCTGCAGAGTCCCAAAAGAGGCGTTTTCAGCCCATTCCTGGCATATGGAAGAAACAGCAGTAAGCACAGGGAAATATCTGCTTCTAAATACAAAATTCAGCTATCTAACAGAAGGGTTATCAATGTGTGCACTCAACTTCCAGTTTTAAACCCGTGTGTGGATTCAGCAGTCTGCAAAAACCTTCTCTGCAGAGTCACAAAACAGGCGTTTTCAGCCCATTACTGGCAGATGGAAGAAACAGCAGTAAGCACAGGGAAATATCTGCTTCTAAATCCAAAACGCAGCTATCTAACAGAACGGTTGTCAATGTGTGCACTCAACTTCCAGAGTTAAACCCGTGTGTGGATTCAGCAGTCTGCAAACACTTTCTCTGCAGAGTCCCAAAACAGGCGTTTTCAGCCCATTACCGGTATATGGAAGAAACAGCAGTAAGCACAGGGAAATATCTGCTTCTAAATCCAAAACGCAGCTATCTAATAGAATGGTTGTCAATGTGTGCACTCAACTTCCAGAGTAAAACACGTGTGTGGATTCAGCAGTCTGGAAACACTTCCTGCAGAGTCCAAACGCAGGCGTTTTCAGCCCATTACCGGCATATGTAAGAAACCGCAGTCAGCACAGGGAAATATCTGCTTCTAAATCCAAAACGCAGCTATCTAACAGAACGGTTGTCAATGTGTGCACTCAACTTCCAGAGTTAAACCCGTGTGTGGATTCCGCAGTCTGCAAACACTTTCTCTGCAGAGTCCCAAAACAGGCGTTTTCAGTCCATTACCGGCATATGGAAGAAACAGCAGTAAGCACAGGGCAATATGTGCTTCTAAATCCAAAACGCAGCTATCTAACATAACGGTTGTCAATGTGTGCACTCAACTTCCAGAGTTAAACCCGTGTGTGGATTCAGCAGTTTGCAAACACTTTCCCTGCAGAGTCACAAAACAGGCGTTTACAGCCCATTAACGGCATATGGAAGAAACAGCAGTAAGCACAGGGAAATATCTGCTTCTATATCCAAAACGCAGCTATCTAACAGAACGGTTGTCAATGTGTGCACTCAACTTCCAGAGTTAAACCCGTGTGTGGATTCAGCAGTCTGCAAACTCTTTCTCTGCAGAGTCCCAAAACAGGCGTTTTCAGCCCATTACCGGCATATGGAAGAAATAGCAGTAAGCACAGGGAAATATCTGCTTCTAAATCCAACACGCAGCTATGTAACAGAACGGTTGTCGATGTGTTCACTCAACTTCCAGAGTTAAACCCGTGTGTGGATTCAGCAGTCTGCAAATACTTTCTCTGCAGAGTCCCAAAACAGGCGTTTTCAGCCCATTACCGGCATATGGAAGAAACAGCAGTCAGCACAGGGAAATATCTGCTTCTAAATCCAAAACGCAGCTATCTAACAGAACGGTTGTCAATGTGTGCACTCAACTTCCATAGTTAATCCCGTGTGTGGATTCAGCAGTCTGCAATCACTTCCCTGCAGAGTCCCAAAACAGGCGTTTTCAGCCCATTACCGGCATATGGAAGAAACAGCAGTAAGCACAGGGGAAATATCTGCTTCTAAATCCAAAACGCAGCTATCTAACAGAACGGTTCTCAATGTGTGCACTCAACTTCCAGAGTTAAACCCGTGTGTGGATTCAGCAGTCTGCAAACACTTTCTCTGCAGAGTCCCAAAACAGGCCTTTTCAGCCCATTACCGGCATATGGAAGAAACCGCAGTCAGCACAGGGAAATATCTGCTTCTAAATCCAAAACGCAGTTCTCTAACAGAACGGTTGTCAATGTGTGCACTCAACTTCCAGAGATAAACCCGTGTGTGGATTCAGCAGTCTGCAAACACTTCCCTGCAGAGTCCCAAAACAGGCGTTTTCAGCCCATTACCGGCATATGGAAGAAACAGCAGTAAGCACAGGGAAATATCTGCTTCTAAATCCAAAACGCAGCTATCTAACAGAACGGTTGTCAATGTGTGCACTCAACTTCCAGAGTTAAACCCGTGTGTGGATTCAGCAGTCTGCAAACACTTTCTCTGCAGAGTCCCAAAACAGTCGTTTTCAGCCCTTTACCGGCATATGGAAGAAACAGCAGTAAGAACAGGGAAATATCTGCTTCTAAATCCACAACGCAGCTATCTAAGAGAACGGTTGTCAATGTGTGGGCTCAACTTCCAGAGTTGAACCCGTGTGTGGATTCAGCAGTCTGCAAACACTTTCTCTGCAGAGTCCCAAAACAGGCGTTTTCAGCCCATTACCGGTCTATGGAAGAAACAGCAGTAAGCAGAGGGAAATATCTGCTTCTAAATCCAAAACGCAGCTATCTAACAGAACGGTTGTCAATGTGTGCACTCAACTTCCAGAGTTAAACCCGTGTGTGGATTCAGCAGTCTGCAAACACTTTCTCTGCAGAGTCCCAAAGCAGGCGTTTTCAGCCCATTACCGGCATATGGAAAAAACAGCAGTCAGCGCAGGGAAATATCTCCTTCTAAATCCAAAACGCAGCTTTCTAACAGAACGGTTTTCAATGTGTGCACTAAACTTCCAGAGATAAACCGGTGTGTGGATTCAGCAGTCTGCAAACACTTCCCTGCAGAGTCCCAAATCAGGCGTTTTCAGCCCATTACCGGCATATGGAAGAAACAGCAGTCAGCACAGGGAAATATCTGCTTCTAAATCCAAAACGCAGCTATCTAAAAGAACGGTTGTCAATGTGTGCACTCAACTTCCAGAGTTAAACCCGTGTGTGGATTCAGCAGTCTGCAAACACGTTCTCTGCAGAGTCCCAAAACAGGCGTTTTCAGCCCATTACCGGCATATGGAAGAAACAGCAGTCAGCACAGCGAAATATCTGCTTCTAAATCCAAAACGCAGCTCTCTAACAGAACGGTTGTCAATGTGTGCACTCAACTTGCAGAGTTAAACCCGTGTGTGGATTCAGCAGTCTGCAAACACTTTCTCTGCAGAGTCCCAAAACAGGCGTTTTCAGCCCATTACCGGCATATGGAAGAAACAGCAGTTAGCACAGGGAAATATCTGCTTCTAAATTCAAAACGCAGCTATCTAACAGAACGGTTGTCAATGTGTGGACTCAACTTCCAGAGTTGATCCCGTGTGTGGATTCAGCAGTCTGCAAACACTTTCTCTGCAGAGTCCCAAAACAGGCGTTTACAGCCCATTACCGGCATATGGAAGAAACAGCAGTAAGCACACGGAAATATCTGCTTCTAAATCCAAAACCCAGCTATCTAAAAGAACGGTTGTCAATGTGTGCACTCAACTTCCAGAGTTAAACCCGTGTGTGGATTCAGCAGTCTGCAAACACTTTCTCTGCAGAGTCCCAAAACAGGCGTTTTCAGCCCATTACCGGCATATGGAAGAAACAGCAGTAAGCACAGGGAATTATCTGCTTCTAAATCCAACACGCAGCTATCTAACAGAACGGTTGTCTATGTGTGCACTCAACTTCCAGAGTTAAACCCGTGTTTGGATTCTACAGTCTGCAAATACATTCTCTGCAGAGTCCCAAAACAGACGTTTTCAGCCCATTACCGGCATACGGAAGAAACACCAGTAAGCACAGGGAAATATCTGCTACTAAATCCAAAACGCAGCTATCTAACAGAACGGTTGTCAATGTGTACACTCAACGTCCAGAGTTAAACCCGTGTGTGGATTCAGCAGTCTGCAAACACTTTCTCTGCAGAGTCCCAAAACAGGCGTTTTCAGCCCATTACCGGCATATGGAAGAAACAGCAGTAAGCACAGGGAAATATCTGCTTCTAAATCCAACACGCAGCTATCTAACAGAACGGTTGTCAATGTGTGCACTCAACTTCCAGAGTTAAACCCGTGTTTGGATTCAGCAGTCTGCAAATACATTCTCTGCAGAGTCCCAAAACAGACGTTTTCAGCCCATTACCGGCATACGGAAGAAACAGCAGTAAGCAGAGGAAAATATCTGCTCCTAAATCCAAAACGCAGCTATCTAACAGAACGGTTGTCAATGTGTACACTCAACTTCCAGAGTTAAACCCGTGTGTGGATTCAGCAGTCTGCAAACACTTTCTCTGCAGAGTCCCAAAACAGGCGTTTTCAGCCCATTACCGGCCTATGGAAGAAACAGCAGTAAGCACAGGGAAACATCTGCTTCTAAATCCAAAACGCAGCTATCTAAAAGAACGGTTGTCAATGTGTGCACTCTACTTCCAGAGTTAAACCCGTGTGTGGATTCAGCAGTCTGCAAACACTTTCTCTGCAGAGTACCAAAACAGGCGTTTTCAGCCCATTACCGGCATATGGAAGAAACAGCAGTAAACACAGGGAAATATCTGCTTCTAAATCCAAAACACAGCTATCTAACAGAACGGTTGTCAATGTGTGCACTCAACTTCCAGAGTTAAACCCGTGTGTGGATTCAGCAGTCTGCAAACACTTTCCCTGCAGAGTCCCAAAACAGGCGTTTTCAGCCCATTACCGGCATATGGAAGAAACAGCAGTAAGCACAGGGAAATATCTGCTTCTAAATCCAAAACGCAGCTATCTAACAGAACGGTTGTCAATGTGTGCACTCAACTTCCAGAGTTAAACCCGTATGTGGATTCAGCAGTCTGCAAACACTTTCTCTGCAGAGTGCCAAAACAGACGTTTTCAGCCCATTACCGGCATATGGTAGAATCAGCAGTCAGCACAGGGAAATATCTGCTTCTAAATCCAAAACGCAGCTATCTAACAGAACGGTTGTCAATGTGTGCACTCAACTTCCAGAGTTAAAACTGTGTGTGGATTCAGCAGTCTGCAAACCCTTTCTCTGCAGAGTCCCAAAACAGGCGTTTTCAGCCCATTACCGGCATATGGAAGAAACAGCAGTAAGCACAGGGGAATATCTGCTTCTAAATACAAAATTCAGCTATCTAACAGAAGGGTTGTCATTGTGTGCACTCAACTTCCAGTGTTAAACCCGTGTGTGGATTCAGCAGTCTGCAAACACCTTCTCTGCAGAGTCACAAAACAGGCGTTTTCAGACCATTACCGGCATATGGAAGAAACAGCAGTAAGCACAGGGAAATATCTGCATCTAAATCCAAAACGCAGCTATCTAACAGAACGGTTGTCAATGTGTGCACTCAACTTCCAGAGTTAAACCCGTGTGTGGATTCAGCAGTATGCAAACACTTTCTCTGCAGAGTCCCAAAACAGGCGTTTTCAGCCCATTACCGGCATATGGAAGAAACAGCAGTAAGCACAGGGAAATATCTGCTTCTAAATCCAAAACGCAGCTATCTAACAGAACGGTTGTCAATGTGTGCACTCAACTTCCAGAGTTAAACCCGTGTGTGGATTCAGCAGTCTGCAAACACTTTCTCTGCAGAGTCCCAAAACAGGCCTTTTCAGCCCATTACCGGCATATGGAAGAAACCGCAGTCAGCACAGGGAAATATCTGCTTCTAAATCCAAAACGCAGCTATCTAACAGAACGGTTGTCAATGTGTGCACTCAAATTCCAGAGTTAAACCCGTGTGTGGATTCAGCAGTCTGCAAACACTTCCCTGCAGGGTCTCAAAAGACGCGTTTTCAGCCCATTACCGGCATATGGAAGAAACACCAGTAAGCACAGGGAAATATCTGCTTCTAAATCCAAAACGCAGCTATCTAACAGAACGGTTTTCAATGTGTGCACTCAACTTCAGAGTTAAACCCGTGTGTGGATTCAGCAGTCTGCAAACACTTTCTCTGCAGAGTCCCAGAACAGGCCTTTTCAGTCTATTACCGGCATATGGAAGAAGCAGCAGTCAGCACAGGGAAATATCTGCTTCTAAATCCAAAACGCAGCTATCTAACAGAACGGTTGTCAATGTGTGCACTCAACTTCCAGTGTTAAACCCGTGTGTGGATTCAGCAGTCTGCAAACACATTCTCTGCAGAGTCACAAAACAGGCGTTTTCAGCCCATTACCGGCATATGGAAGAAACAGCAGTAAGCACAGGGAAATATCTGCTTCTAAATCCAAAACGCAGCTATCTAACAGAACGGTTGTCAATGTGTGCACTCAACTTCCAGAGTTAAACCCGTGTGTGGATTCAGCAGTCTGCAAACACTTTCTCTGCAGAGTCCCAAAACAGGCGTTTTCAGCCCATTACCGGCATATGGAAGAAACAGCAGTAAGCACAGGGAAATATCTGCTTCTTAATCCAAAACACAGCTATCTAACAGAACGGTTGTCAATGTGTGCACTCAACTTCCAGAGTTAAACCCGTGTTTGGATTCAGCAGTCTGCAAATACATTCTCTGCAGAGTCCCAAAACAGACGTTTTCAGCCCATTACCGGCATACGGAAGAAACAGCAGTAAGCAGAGGAAAATATCTGCTCCTAAATCCAAAACGCAGCTATCTAACAGAACGGTTGTCAATGTGTACACTCAACTTCCAGAGTTAAACCCGTGTGTGGATTCAGCAGTCTGCAAACACTTTCTCTGCAGAGTCCCAAAACAGGCGTTTTCAGCCCATTACCAGCCTATGGAAGAAACAGCAGTAAGCACAGGGAAATATCTGCTTCTAAATCCAAAACGCAGCTATCTAAAAGAACGGTTGTCAATGTGTGCACTCTACTTCCAGAGTTAAACCCGTGTGTGGATTCAGCAGTCTGCAAACACTTTCTCTGCAGAGTACCAAAACAGGCGTTTTCAGCCCATTACCGGCATATGGAAGAAACAGCAGTAAACACAGGGAAATATCTGCTTCTAAATCCAAAACGCAGCTATCTAACAGAACGGTTGTCAATGTGTGCACTCAACTTCCAGAGTTAAACCCGTGTGTGGATTCAGCAGTCTGCAAACACTTTCCCTGCAGAGTCCCAAAACAGGCGTTTTCAGCCCATTACCGGCATATGGAAGAAACAGCAGTAAGCACAGGGAAATATCTGCTTCTAAATCCAAAATGCAGCTATCTAACAGAACGGTTGTCAATGTGTGCACTCAACTTCCAGAGTTAAACCCGTATGTGGATTCAACAGTCTGCAAACACTTTCTCTGCAGAGTGCCAAAACAGGCGTTTTCAGCCCATTACCGGCATATGGAAGAATCAGCAGTCAGCACAGGGAAATATCTGCTTCTAAATCCAAAACGCAGCTATCTAACAGAACGGTTGTCATTGTGTGCACTCAACTTCCAGAGTTAAAACTGTGTGTGGATTCAGCAGTCTGCAAACCCTTTCTCTGCAGAGTCCCAAAACAGGCGTTTTCAGCCCATTACCGGCATATGGAAGAAACAGCAGTAAGCACAGGGAAATATCTGCTTATAAATACAAAATTCAGCTATCTAACAGAAGGGTTGTCAATGTGTGCACTCAACTTCCAGTGTTAAACCCGTGTGTGGATTCAGCAGTCTGCAAACACCTTCTCTGCAGAGTCACAAAACAGGCGTTTTCAGACCATTACCGGCATATGGAAGAAACAGCAGTAAGCACAGGGAAATATCTGAATCTAAATCCAAAACGCAGCTATCTAACAGAACGGTTTTCAATGTGTGCACTCAACTTCAGAGTTAAACCCGTGTGTGGATTCAGCAGTCTGCAAACACTTTCTCTGCAGAGTCCCAGAACAGGCCTTTTCAGTCTATTACCGGCATATAGAAGAAGCAGCAGTCAGCACAGGGAAATATCTGCTTCTAAATCCAAAACGCAGCTATCTAACAGAACGGTTGTCAATGTGTGCACTCAACTTCCAGAGTTAAACCCGTGTGTGGATTCAGCAGTCTGCAAACACTTTCTCTGCAGAGTCCCAAAACAGGCGTTTTCAGCCCATTACCGGCATATGGAAGAAACAGCAGTAAGCACAGGGAAATATCTGCTTCTAAATCCAAAACGCAGCTATCTAACAGAACGGTTGTCAATGTGTGCACTCAACTTCCAGAGTTAAACCCGTGTGTGGATTCAGCAGTCTGCAAACACTTCCCTGCAGGGTCTCAAAAGAGGCGTTTTCAGCCCATTACCGGCATATGGAAGAAACACCAGTAAGCACAGGGAAATATCTGCTTCTAAATCCAAAACGCAGCTATCTAACAGAACGGTTTTCAATGTGTGCACTCAACTTCAGAGTTAAACCCGTGTGTGGATTCAGCAGTCTGCAAACACTTTCTCTGCAGAGTCCCAGAACAGGCCTTTTCAGTCTATTACCGGCATATGGAAGAAACAGCAGTAAGCACAGGGAAATATCTGCTTCTTAATCCAAAACACAGCTATCTAACAGAACGGTTGTCAATGTGTGCACTCAACTTCCAGAGTAAAACCCGTGTGTGGATTCAGCAGTCTGCAAACACTTTCTCTGCAGAGTCCCAAACAGGCGTTTTCAGCCCATTACCGGCATATGGAAGAAACAGCAGTAAACACAGGGAAATATCTGTTTCTAAATCCAAAACACAGCTATCTAACAGAACGGTTGTCAATGTGTGCACTCAACTTCCACAGTTAAACCCGTGTGTGGATTCAGCAGTCTGCAAACACTTTCCCTGCAGAGTCCCAAAACAGGCGTTTTCAGCCCATTACAGGCATATGGAAGAAACAGCAGTAAGCCAAGGGAAATATCTGCTTCTAAATCCAAAACGCAGCTATCTAACAGAACGGTTGTCAATGTGTGCCCTCAACTTCCAGAGTTAAACCCGTGTGTGGATTCAGCAGTCTGCAAACACTTTCTCTGCAGAGTGCCAAAACAGGCGTTTTCAGCCCATTACCGGCATATGGAAGAAACAGCAGTCAGCACAGGGAAATATCTGCTTCTAAATCCAAAACGCAGCTATCTAACAGAACGGTTGTCAATGTGTGCACTCAACTTCCAGAGTTAAAACTGTGTGTGGATTCAGCAGTCTGCAAACCCTTTCTCTGCAGAGTCCCAAAACAGGCGTTTTCAGCCCATTACCAGCATATGGAAGAAACAGCAGTAAGCACAGGGAAATATCTGCTTCTAAATACAAAATGCAGCCATCTAACAGAAGGGTTGTCAATGTGTGCACTCAACTTCCAGTGTTAAAACCGTGTGTGGATTCAGCAGTCTGCAAACACCTTCTCTGCAGAGTCACAAAACAGGCGTTTTCAGCCCATTATCGGCATATGGAAGAAACAGCAGTAAGCACAGGGAAATATCTGCTTCTAAATCCAAAACGCAGCTATCTAAAAGAACGGTTGTCAAAGTGTGCACTCAACTTCCAGAGTTGAACCCGTGTGTGGATTCAGCAGTCTGCAAACACTTTCTCTGCAGAGTCACAAAACAGGCGTTTTCAGCCCATTACCGGCATATGGAAGAAACAGCAGTAAGCAAAGGGAAATATCTGCTTCTAAATGAAAAACGCAGCTATCTAACAGAACGGTTGTCAATGTGTGCACTCAACTTCCAGAGTTAAACCCGTGTGTGGATTCAGCAGTCTGCAAACACTTCCCTGCAGATTCCCAAAACAGGCGTTTTCAGCCCATTACCGGCATATGGAAGAAACAGCAGTAAGCACAGGGAAATATCTGCTTCTAAATCCAAAACGCAGCTATCTAACACAACGGTTGTCAATGTGTGCACTCAACTTCCAGAGTTAAACCCGTGTGTGGATTCAGCAGTCTGCAAACACTTTCTTTGCAGAGTCCCAAAACAGGCGTTTTCAGCCCATTACCGGCATATGGAA
The DNA here is from genome assembly GCF_030222135.1 of Aotus nancymaae. Lineage (NCBI taxonomy): Eukaryota > Metazoa > Chordata > Mammalia > Primates > Aotidae > Aotus > Aotus nancymaae. The sequence goes on from NW_026988796.1 coordinate 49,700, forward strand.
GAAACCGCAGTCAGCACAGGGAAATATCTGCTTCTAAATCCAAAACGCAGCTATCTAACAGAACGGTTGTCAATGTGTGCACTCAACTTCCAGAGTTAAACCCGTATGTGGATTCAGCAGTCTGCAAACACTTCCCTGCAGAGTCCCACAACAGGCGTTTTCAGCCCATTACCGGCATATGGAAGAAGCAGCAGTAAGAACAGGGAAATATCTGCTTCTAAATCCAAAACGCAGCTATCTAAGAGAACGGTTGTCAAAGTGTGGGCTCAACTTCCAGAGTTGAACCCGTGTGTGGATTCAGCAGTCTGCAAACACTTTCTCTGCAGAGTCCCAAAACAGGCGTTTTCAGCCCATTACCGGCCTATGGAAGAAACAGCAGTAAGCACAGGGAAATATCTGCTTCTAAATCCAAAACGCAGCTATCTAAAAGAACGGTTGTCAATGTGTGCACTCAACTTCCAGAGTAAAACCCGTGTGTGGATTCAGCAGTCTGCAAACACTTTCTCTGCAGAGTCCCAAAACAGGCGTTTTCAGCCCATTACCGGCATATGGAAGAAACAGCAGTAAACACAGGGAAATATCTGTTTCTAAATCCAAAACACAGCTATCTAACAGAACGGTTGTCAATGTGTGCACTCAACTTCCACAGTTAAACCCGTGTGTGGATTCAGCAGTCTGCAAACACTTTCCCTGCAGAGTCCCAAAACAGACGTTTTCAGCCCATTACAGGCATATGGAAGAAACAGCAGTAAGCCAAGGGAAATATCTGCTTCTAAATCCAAAACGCAGCTATCTAACAGAACGGTTGTCAATGTGTGCCCTCAACTTCCAGAGTTAAACCCGTGTGTGGATTCAGCAGTCTGCAAACACTTTCTCTGCAGAGTGCCAAAACAGGCGTTTTCAGCCCATTACCGGCATATGGAAGAAACACCAGTCAGCACAGGGAAATATCTGCTTCTAAATCCAAAACGCAGCTATCTAACAGAACGGTTGTCAATGTGTGCACTCAACTTCCAGAGTTAAAACTGTGTGTGGATTCAGCAGTCTGCAAACCCTTTCTCTGCAGAGTCCCAAAACAGGCGTTTTCAGCCCATTACCAGCATATGGAAGAAACAGCAGTAAGCACAGGGAAATATCTGCTTCTAAATACAAAATGCAGCCATCTAACAGAAGGGTTGTCAATGTGTGCACTCAACTTCCAGTGTTAAACCCGTGTGTGGATTCAGCAGTCTGCAAACACCTTCTCTGCAGAGTCACAAAACAGGCGTTTTCAGCCCATTATCGGCATATGGAAGAAACAGCAGTAAGCACAGGGAAATATCTGCTTCTAAATCCAAAACGCAGCTATCTAAAAGAACGGTTGTCAAAGTGTGCACTCAACTTCCAGAGTTGAACCCGTGTGTGGATTCAGCAGTCTGCAAACACTTTCTCTGCAGAGTCACAAAACAGGCGTTTTCAGCCCATTACCGGCATATGGAAGAAACAGCAGTAAGCAAAGGGAAATATCTGCTTCTAAATCCAAAACCAGCTATCTAACAGAACGGTTGTCAATGTGTGCACTCAACTTCCAGAGTTAAAGCCGTGTGTGGATTCAGCAGTCTGCAAACACTTTCTCTGCAGAGTCCCAAAACAGGCCTTTTCAGCCCATTACCGGCATATGGAAGAAACCGCAGTCAGCACAGGGAAATATCTGCTTCTAAATACAAAATTCAGCTATCTAACAGAACGGTTGTCAATGTGTGCACTCAACTTCCAGAGTTAAACCCGTGTGTGGATTCAGCAGTCTGCAAACACTTCCCTGCAGATTCCCAAAACAGGCGTTTTCAGCCCATTACCGGCATATGGAAGAAACAGCAGTAAGAACAGGGAAATATCTGCTTCTAAATCCAAAACGCAGCTATCTAAGAGAACGGTTGTCAATGTGTGGACTCAACTTCCAGAGTTGAACCCGTGTATGGATTCAGCAGTCTGCAAACACTTTCTCTGCAGAGTCACAAAACAGGCGTTTTCAGCCCATTACCGGCCTATGGAAGAAACCGCAGTAAGCACAGGGAAATATCTGCTTCTAAATCCAAAACGCAGCTATCTAAAAGAACGGTTGTCAATGTGTGCACTCAACTTCCAGAGTTAAACCCGTGTGTGGATTCAGCAGTCTGCAAACACTTTCTCTGCAGAGTCCCAAAACAGGCGTTTTCAGCCCATTACCGGCATATGGAAGAAACAGCAGTAAGCACAGGGAAATATCTGCTTCTAAATCCAAAACGCAGCTATCTAACAGAATGGTTGTCTATGTGTGCACTCAACTTCCAGAGTTAAACGCGTGTGTGGATTCAGCAGTCTGCAAACACTTTCTCTGCAGAGTCCCAAAACAGGCGTTTTCAGCCCATTACCGGCATATGGAAGAAACAGCAGTAAGCCAAGGGAAATATCTGCTTCTAAATCCAAAACGCAGCTTTCTAACAGAACGGTTGTCAATGTGTGCACTCAACTTCCAGAGTTAAACCCGTGTGTGGATTCAGCAGTCTGCAAACACTTTCTCTGCAGAGTCCCAAAACAGGCCTTTTCAGCCCATTACCGGCATATGGAAGAAACAGCAGTCAGCACAGCGAAATATCTGCTTCTAAATCCAAAACGCAGCTATCTAACAGAACGGTTGTCAATGTGTGCGCACATCTTCCAGAGTTAAACCCGTGTGTGGATTCAGCAGTCTGCAAACACTTTCTCTGCAGAGTCCCAAAACAGGCGTTTTCAGCCCATTACCGGCATATGGAAGAAACAGCAGTAAGCACAGGGAAATATCTGCTTCTAAATCCAAAACGCAGCTATCTAACAGAACGGTTGTCAATGTGTGCACTCAACTTCTAGAGTTAAACCGGTGTGTGGATTCAGCAGTCTGCAAACACTTTCTCTGCAGAGTCCCAAAACAGGCATTTTCAGCCCATTACCGGCATATGGAAGAAACAGCAGTAAGCACAGGGAAATATCTGCTTCTAAATCCAAAACGCAGCTATCTAACAGAACGGTTGTCAATGTGTGCACTCAACTTCCAGAGTTAAACCCGTGTGTGGATTCAGCAGTCTGCAAACACTTTCTCTGCAGAGTCCCAAAGCAGGCGTTTTCAGCCCATTACCGGCATATGGAAAAAACAGCAGTCAGCGCAGGGAAATATCTCCTTCTAAATCCAAAACGCAGCTTTCTAACAGAACGGTTTTCAATGTGTGCACTAAACTTCCAGAGATAAACCGGTGTGTGGATTCAGCAGTCTGCAAACACTTCCCTGCAGAGTCCCAAATCAGGCGTTTTCAGCCCATTACCGGCATATGGAAGAAACAGCAGTAAGCACAGGGAAATATCTGCTTCTAAATCCAAAACGCAGCTATCTAACAGAACGGTTGTCAATGTGTGCACTCAACTTCCAGAGTTAAACCCGTGTGTGGATTCAGCAGTCTGCAAACACGTTCTCTGCAGAGTCCCAAAACAGGCGTTTTCAGCCCATTACCGGCATATGGAAGAAACAGCAGTTAGCACAGGGAAATATCTGCTTCTAAATTCAAAACGCAGCTATCTAACAGAACGGTTGTCAATGTGTGGACTCAACTTCCAGAGTTGATCCCGTGTGTGGATTCAGCAGTCTGCAAACACTTTCTCTGCAGAGTCCCAAAACAGGCGTTTACAGCCCATTACCGGCATATGGAAGAAACAGCAGTAAGCACACGGAAATATCTGCTTCTAAATCCAAAACCCAGCTATCTAAAAGAACGGTTGTCAATGTGTGCACTCAACTTCCAGAGTTAAACCCGTGTGTGGATTCAGCAGTCTGCAAACACTTTCTCTGCAGAGTCCCAAAACAGGCGTTTTCAGCCCATTACCGGCATATGGAAGAAACAGCAGTAAGCACAGGGAATTATCTGCTTCTAAAACCAACACGCAGCTATCTAACAGAACGGTTGTCAATGTGTGCACTCAACTTCCAGAGTTAAACCCGTTTTTGGATTCTGCAGTCTGCAAATACATTCTCTGCAGAGTCCCAAAACAGACGCTTTCAGCCCATTACCGGCATACGGAAGAAACTGCAGTAAGCACAGGGAAATATCTGCTACTAAATCCAAAACGCAGCTATCTAACAGAACGGTTGTCAATGTGTGCACTCAACGTCCAGAGTTAAACCCGTGTGTGGATTCAGCAGTCTGCAAACACTTTCTCTGCAGAGTCCCAAAACCGGCGTTTTCAGCCCATTACCGGCATATGGAAGAAACAGCAGTAAGCACAGGGAAATATCTGCTTCTAAATCCAACACGCAGCTATCTAACAGAACGGTTGTCAATGTGTGCACTCAACTTCCAGAGTTAAACCCGTGTTTGGATTCAGCAGTCTGCAAATACATTCTCTGCAGAGTCCCAAAACAGACGTTTTCAGCCCATTACCGGCATACGGAAGAAACAGCAGTAAGCAGAGGAAAATATCTGCTCCTAAATCCAAAACGCCGCTATCTAACAGAACGGTTGTCAATGTGTACACTCAACTTCCAGAGTTAAACCCGTGTGTGGATTCAGCAGTCTGCAAACACTTTCTCTGCAGAGTCCCAAAACAGGCGTTTTCAGCCCATTACCAGCCTATGGAAGAAACAGCAGTAAGCACAGGGAAATATCTGCTTCTAAATCCAAAACGCAGCTATCTAAAAGAACGGTTGTCAATGTGTGCACTCTACTTCCAGAGTTAAACCCGTGCGTGGATTCAGCAGTCTGCAAACACTTTCTCTGCAGAGTACCAAAACAGGCGTTTTCAGCCCATTACCGGCATATGGAAGAAACAGCAGTCAGCACAGGGAAATATCTGCTTCTAAATCCAAAACGCAGCTATCTAACAGAACGGTTATCAATGTGTGCACTCAACTTCCAGAGTTAAAACTGTGTGTGGATTCAGCAGTCTGCAAACCCTTTCTCTGCAGAGTCCCAAAACAGGCGTTTTCAGCCCATTACCAGCATATGGAAGAAACAGCAGTAAGCACAGGGAAATATCTGCTTCTAAATACAAAATGCAGCCATCTAACAGAAGGGTTGTCAATGTGTGCACTCAACTTCCAGTGTTAAAACCGTGTGTGGATTCAGCAGTCTGCAAACACCTTCTCTGCAGAGTCACAAAACAGGCGTTTTCAGCCCATTATCGGCATATGGAAGAAACAGCAGTAAGCACAGGGAAATATCTGCTTCTAAATCCAAAACGCAGCTATCTAAAAGAACGGTTGTCAAAGTGTGCACTCAACTTCCAGAGTTGAACCCGTGTGTGGATTCAGCAGTCTGCAAACACTTTCTCTGCAGAGTCACAAAACAGGCGTTTTCAGCCCATTACCGGCATATGGAAGAAACAGCAGTAAGCAAAGGGAAATATCTGCTTCTAAATCCAAAACGCAGCTATCTAACAGAACGGTTGTCAATGTGTGCACTCAACTTCCAGAGTTAAACCCGTGTGTGGATTCAGCAGTCTGCAAACACTTCCCTGCAGATTCCCAAAACAGGCGTTTTCAGCCCATTACCGGCATATGGAAGAAACAGCAGTAAGCACAGGGAAATATCTGCTTCTAAATCCAAAACGCAGCTATCTAACACAACGGTTGTCAATGTGTGCACTCAACTTCCAGAGTTAAACCCGTGTGTGGATTCAGCAGTCTGCAAACACTTTCTTTGCAGAGTCCCAAAACAGGCGTTTTCAGCCCATTACCGGCATATGGAAGAAACCGCAGTCAGCACAGGGAAATATCTGCTTCTAAATCCAAAACGCAGCTATCTAACAGAACGGTTGTCAATGTGTGCACTCAACTTCCAGAGTTAAACCCGTATGTGGATTCAGCAGTCTGCAAACACTTCCCTGCAGAGTCCCACAACAGGCGTTTTCAGCCCATTACCGGCATATGGAAGAAACAGCAGTAAGAACAGGGAAATATCTGCTTCTAAATCCAAAACGCAGCTATCTAAGAGAACGGTTGTCAAAGTGTGGGCTCAACTTCCAGAGTTGAACCCGTGTGTGGATTCAGCAGTCTGCAAACACTTTCTCTGCAGAGTCCCAAAACAGGCGTTTTCAGCCCATTACCGGCCTATGGAAGAAACAGCAGTAAGCACAGGGAAATATCTGCTTCTAAATCCAAAACGCAGCTATCTAAAAGAACGGTTGTCAATGTGTGCACTCAACTTCCAGAGTAAAACCCGTGTGTGGATTCAGCAGTCTGCAAACACTTTCTCTGCAGAGTCCCAAAACAGGCGTTTTCAGCCCATTACCGGCATATGGAAGAAACAGCAGTAAACACAGGGAAATATCTGTTTCTAAATCCAAAACACAGCTATCTAACAGAACGGTTGTCAATGTGTGCACTCAACTTCCACAGTTAAACCCGTGTGTGGATTCAGCAGTCTGCAAACACTTTCCCTGCAGAGTCCCAAAACAGGCGTTTTCAGCCCATTACAGGCATATGGAAGAAACAGCAGTAAGCCAAGGGAAATATCTGCTTCTAAATCCAAAACGCAGCTATCTAACAGAACGGTTGTCAATGTGTGCCCTCAACTTCCAGAGTTAAACCCGTGTGTGGATTCAGCAGTCTGCAAACACTTTCTCTGCAGAGTCCCAAAACAGGCGTTTTCAGCCCATTACCGGCATATGGAAGAAACACCAGTCAGCACAGGGAAATATCTGCTTCTAAATCCAAAACGCAGCTATCTAACAGAACGGTTGTCAATGTGTGCACTCAACTTCCAGAGTTAAAACTGTGTGTGGATTCAGCAGTCTGCAAACCCTTTCTCTGCAGAGTCCCAAAACAGGCGTTTTCAGCCCATTACCAGCATATGGAAGAAACAGCAGTAAGCACAGGGAAATATCTGCTTCTAAATACAAAATGCAGCCATCTAACAGAAGGGTTGTCAATGTGTGCACTCAACTTCCAGTGTTAAACCCGTGTGTGGATTCAGCAGTCTGCAAACACCTTCTCTGCAGAGTCACAAAACAGGCGTTTTCAGCCCATTATCGGCATATGGAAGAAACAGCAGTAAGCACAGGGAAATATCTGCTTCTAAATCCAAAACGCAGCTATCTAAAAGAACGGTTGTCAAAGTGTGCACTCAACTTCCAGAGTTGAACCCGTGTGTGGATTCAGCAGTCTGCAAACACTTTCTCTGCAGAGTCACAAAACAGGCGTTTTCAGCCCATTACCGGCATATGGAAGAAACAGCAGTAAGAAAAGGGAAATATCTGCTTCTAAATCCAAAACGCAGCTATCTAACAGAACGGTTGTCAATGTGTGCACTCAACTTCCAGAGTTAAAGCCGTGTGTGGATTCAGCAGTCTGCAAACACTTTCTCTGCAGAGTCCCAAAACAGGCCTTTTCAGCCCATTACCGGCATATGGAAGAAACCGCAGTCAGCACAGGGAAATATCTGCTTCTAAATACAAAATTCAGCTATCTAACAGAACGGTTGTCAATGTGTGCACTCAACTTCCAGAGTTAAACCCGTGTGTGGATTCAGCAGTCTGCAAACACTTCCCTGCAGATTCCCAAAACAGGCGTTTTCAGCCCATTACCGGCATATGGAAGAAACAGCAGTAAGAACAGGGAAATATCTGCTTCTAAATCCAAAACGCAGCTATCTAAGAGAACGGTTGTCAATGTGTGGACTCAACTTCCAGAGTTGAACCCGTGTATGGATTCAGCAGTCTGCAAACACTTTCTCTGCAGAGTCACAAAACAGGCGTTTTCAGCCCATTACCGGCCTATGGAAGAAACCGCAGTAAGCACAGGGAAATATCTGCTTCTAAATCCAAAACGCAGCTATCTAAAAGAACGGTTGTCAATGTGTGCACTCAACTTCCAGAGTTAAACCCGTGTGTGGATTCAGCAGTCTGCAAACACTTTCTCTGCAGAGTCCCAAAACAGGCGTTTTCAGCCCATTACCGGCATATGGAAGAAACAGCAGTAAGCACAGGGAAATATCTGCTTCTAAATCCAAAACGCAGCTATCTAACAGAATGGTTGTCTATGTGTGCACTCAACTTCCAGAGTTAAACGCGTGTGTGGATTCAGCAGTCTGCAAACACTTTCTCTGCAGAGTCCCAAAACAGGCGTTTTCAGCCCATTACCGGCATATGGAAGAAACAGCAGTAAGCACAGGGAAATATCTGCTTCTAAATCCAAAACGCAGCTTTCTAACAGAACGGTTGTCAATGTGTGCACTCAACTTCCAGAGTTAAACCCGTGTGTGGATTCAGCAGTCTGCAAACACTTTCTCTGCAGAGTCCCAAAACAGGTCTTTTCAGCCCATTACCGGCATATGGAAGAAACAGCAGTCAGCACAGCGAAATATCTGCTTCTAAATCCAAAACGCAGCTATCTAACAGAACGGTTGTCAATGTGTGCGCACATCTTCCAGAGTTAAACCCGTGTGTGGATTCAGCAGTCTGCAAACACTTTCTCTGCAGAGTCCCAAAACAGGCGTTTTCAGCCCATTACCGGCATATGGAAGAAACAGCAGTAAGCACAGGGAAATATCTGCTTCTAAATCCAAAACGCAGCTATCTAACAGAACGGTTGTCAATGTGTGCACTCAACTTCTAGAGTTAAACCGGTGTGTGGATTCAGCAGTCTGCAAACACTTTCTCTGCAGAGTCCCAAAACAGGCATTTTCAGCCCATTACCAGCATATGGAAGAAACAGCAGTAAGCACAGGGAAATATCTGCTTCTAAATCCAAAACGCAGCTATCTAACAGAACGGTTGTCAATGTGTGCACTCAACTTCCAGAGTTAAACCCGTGTGTGGATTCAGCAGTCTGCAAACACTTTCTCTGCAGAGTCCCAAAGCAGGCGTTTTCAGCCCATTACCGGCATATGGAAAAAACAGCAGTCAGCGCAGGGAAATATCTCCTTCTAAATCCAAAACGCAGCTTTCTAACAGAACGGTTTTCAATGTGTGCACTAAACTTCCAGAGATAAACCGGTGTGTGGATTCAGCAGTCTGCAAACACTTCCCTGCAGAGTCCCAAATCAGGCGTTTTCAGCCCATTACCGGCATATGGAAGAAACAGCAGTAAGCACAGGGAAATATCTGCTTCTAAATCCAAAACGCAGCTATCTAACAGAACGGTTGTCAATGTGTGCACTCAACTTCCAGAGTTAAACCCGTGTGTGGATTCAGCAGTCTGCAAACACGTTCTCTGCAGAGTCCCAAAACAGGCGTTTTCAGCCCATTACCGGCATATGGAAGAAACAGCAGTTAGCACAGGGAAATATCTGCTTCTAAATTCAAAACGCAGCTATCTAACAGAACGGTTGTCAATGTGTGGACTCAACTTCCAGAGTTGATCCCGTGTGTGGATTCAGCAGTCTGCAAACACTTTCTCTGCAGAGTCCCAAAACAGGCGTTTACAGCCCATTACCGGCATATGGAAGAAACAGCAGTAAGCACACGGAAATATCTGCTTCTAAATCCAAAACCCAGCTATGTAAAAGAACGGTTGTCAATGTGTGCACTCAACTTCCAGAGTTAAACCCGTGTGTGGATTCAGCAGTCTGCAAACACTTTCTCTGCAGAGTCCCAAAACAGGCGTTTTCAGCCCATTACCGGCATATGGAAGAAACAGCAGTAAGCACAGGGAATTATCTGCTTCTAAAACCAACACGCAGCTATCTAACAGAACGGTTGTCAATGTGTGCACTCAACTTCCAGAGTTAAACCCGTTTTTGGATTCTGCAGTCTGCAAATACATTCTCTGCAGAGTCCCAAAACAGACGCTTTCAGCCCATTACCGGCATACGGAAGAAACTGCAGTAAGCACAGGGAAATATCTGCTACTAAATCCAAAACGCAGCTATCTAACAGAACGGTTGTCAATGTGTGCACTCAACGTCCAGAGTTAAACCCGTGTGTGGATTCAGCAGTCTGCAAACACTTTCTCTGCAGAGTCCCAAAACCGGCGTTTTCAGCCCATTACCGGCATATGGAAGAAACAGCAGTAAGCACAGGGAAATATCTGCTTCTAAATCCAACACGCAGCTATCTAACAGAACGGTTGTCAATGTGTGCACTCAACTTCCAGAGTTAAACCCGTGTTTGGATTCAGCAGTCTGCAAATACATTCTCTGCAGAGTCCCAAAACAGACGTTTTCAGCCCATTACCGGCATACGGAAGAAACAGCAGTAAGCAGAGGAAAATATCTGCTCCTAAATCCAAAACGCCGCTATCTAACAGAACGGTTGTCAATGTGTACACTCAACTTCCAGAGTTAAACCCGTGTGTGGATTCAGCAGTCTGCAAACACTTTCTCTGCAGAGTCCCAAAACAGGCGTTTTCAGCCCATTACCAGCCTATGGAAGAAACAGCAGTAAGCACAGGGAAATATCTGCTTCTAAATCCAAAACGCAGCTATCTAAAAGAACGGTTGTCAATGTGTGCACTCTACTTCCAGAGTTAAACCCGTGCGTGGATTCAGCAGTCTGCAAACACTTTCTCTGCAGAGTACCAAAACAGGCGTTTTCAGCCCATTACCGGCATATGGAAGAAACAGCAGTAAACACAGGGAAATATCTGCTTCTAAATCCAAAACGCAGCTATCTAACAGAACGGTTGTCAATGTGTGCACTCAACTTCCAGAGTTAAACCCGTGTGTGGATTCAGCAGTCTGCAAACACTTTCCCTGCAGAGTCCCAAAACAGGCGTTTTCAGCCCATTACCGGCATATGGAAGAAACAGCAGTAAGCACAGGGAAATATCTGCTTCTAAATCCAAAACGCAGCTATCTAACAGAACGGTTGTCAATGTGTGCACTCAACTTCCAGAGTTAAACCCGTATGTGGATTCAGCAGTCTGCAAACACTTTCCCTGCAGAGTCCCAAAACAGGCGTTTTCAGCCCATTACCGGCATATGGAAGAATCAGCGGTCAGCACAGGGAAATATCTGCTTCTAAATCCAAAACGCAGCTATCTAACAGAGCGGTTGTCAATGTGTGCACTCAACTTTCAGAGTTAAAACTGTGTGTGGATTCAGCAGTCTGCAAACCCTTTCTCTGAAGAGTCCCAAAACAGGCGTTTTCAGCCCATTACCGGCATATGGAAGAAACAGCAGTAAGCACAGGGAAATATCTGCTTCTAAATACAAAATTCAGCTATCTAACAGAAGGGTTTTCATTGTGTGCACTCAACTTCCAGTGTTAAACCCGTGTGTGGATTCAGCAGTCTGCAAACACCTTCTCTGCAGAGTCACAAAACAGGCGTTTTCAGACCATTACCGGCATATGGAAGAAACAGCAGTAAGCACAGGGAAATATCTGCATCTAAATCCAAAACGCAGCTATCTAACAGAACGGTTGTCAATGTGTGCACTCAGCTTCCAGAGTTAAACCCGTGTGTGGATTCAGCAGTCTGCAAACACTTTCTCTGCAGAGTCCCAAAACAGGCGTTTTCAGCCCATTACCGGCATATGGAAGAAACAGCAGTAAGCACAGGGAAATATCTGCTTCTAAATCCAAAACGCAGCTATCTAACAGAACGGTTGTCAATGTGTGCACTCAACTTCCAGAGTTAAACCCGTGTGTGGATTCAGCAGTCTGCAAACACTTTCTCTGCAGAGTCCCAAAACAGGACTTTTCAGCCCATTACCGGCATATGGAAGAAACCGCAGTCAGCACAGGGAAATATCTGCTTCTAAATCCAAAACGCAGCTATCTAACAGAACGGTTGTCAATGTGTGCACTCAATTTCCAGAGTTAAACCCGTGTGTGGATTCAGCAGTCTGCAAACACTTCCCTGCAGGGTCTCAAAAGAGGCGTTTTCAGCCCATTACCGGCATATGGAAGAAACAGCAGTAAGCACAGGGAAATATCTGCTTCTAAATCCAAAACGCAGCTATCTAACAGAACGGTTGTCAATGTGTGCACTCAACTTCCAGAGTTAAACCCGTGTGTGGATTCAGCAGTCTGCAAACACTTTCTCTACAGAGTCCCAAAACAGGCGTTTTCAGCCCATTACCCGCATAGGGAAGAAACAGCAGTAAGCACAGGGAAATATCTGCTTCTAAATCCAAAACGCAGCGATCTAACAGATCGGTTTTCAATGTGTGCACTCAACTTCAGAGTTAAACCCGTGTGTGGATTCAGCAGTCTGCAAACACTTTCTCTGCAGAGTCCCAGAACAGGCCTTTTCAGTCTATTACCGGCATATGGAAGAAGCAGCAGTCAGCACAGGGAAATATCTGCTTCTAAATCCAATACGCAGCTATCTAACAGAACGGTTTTCAATGTGTGCACTCAACTTCCAGAGTTAAACCCGTGTTTGGATTCTGCAGTCTGCAAATACATTCTCTGCAGAGTCCCAAAACAGACGTCTTCAGCCCATTACCGGCATACGGAAGAAACAGCAGTAAGCACAGGGAAATATCTGCTACTAAATCCAAAACGCAGCTATCTAACAGAACGGTTGTCAATGTGTACACTCAACGTCCAGAGTTAAACCCGTGTGTGGATTCAGCAGTCTGCAAACACTTTCTCTGCAGAGTCCCAAAACAGGCGTTTTCAGCCCATTACCGGCATATGGAAGAAACAGCAGTAAGCACAGGGAAATATCTGCTTCTAAATCCAAAACGCAGCTATCTAACAGAACGGTTGTCAATGTGTGCACTCAACTTCCAGAGTTAAACCCGTGTTTGGATTCAGCAGTCTGCAAATACATTCTCTGCAGAGTCCCAAAACAGACGTTTTCAGCCCATTACCGGCATACGGAAGAAACAGCAGTAAGCAGAGGAAAATATCTGCTCCTAAATCCAAAACGCAGCTATCTAACAGAACGGTTGTCAATGTGTACACTCAACTTCCAGAGTTAAACCCGTGTGTGGATTCAGCAGTCTGCAAACACTTTCTCTGCAGAGTCCCAAAACAGGCGTTTTCAGCCCATTACCGGCCTATGGAAGAAACAGCAGTAAGCACAGGGAAATATCTGCTTCTAAATCCAAAACGCAGCTATCTAAAAGAACGGTTGTCAATGTGTGCACTCTACTTCCAGAGTTAAACCCGTGTGTGGATTCAGCAGTCTGCAAACACTTTCTCTGCAGAGTACCAAAACAGGCGTTTTCAGCCCATTACCGGCATATGGAAGAAACAGCAGTAAACACAGGGAAATATCTGCTTCTAAATCCAAAACGCAGCTATCTAACAGAACGGTTGTCAATGTGTGCACTCAACTTCCAGAGTTAAACCCGTGTGTGGATTCAGCAGTCTGCAAACACTTTCCCTGCAGAGTCCCAAAACAGGCGTTTTCAGCCCATTACCGGCATATGGAAGAAACAGCAGTAAGCACAGGGAAATATCTGCTTCTAAATCCAAAACGCAGCTATCTAACAGAACGGTTGTCAATGTGTGCACTCAACTTCCAGAGTTAAAACTGTGTGTGGATTCAGCAGTCTGCAAACCCTTTCTCTGCAGAGTCCCAAAACAGGCGTTTTCAGCCCATTACCGGCATATGGAAGAAACAGCAGTAAGCACAGGGGAATATCTGCTTCTAAATACAAAATTCAGCTATCTAACAGAAGGGTTGTCATTGTGTGCACTCAACTTCCAGTGTTAAACCCGTGTGTGGATTCAGCAGTCTGCAAACACCTTCTCTGCAGAGTCACAAAACAGGCGTTTTCAGACCATTACCGGCATATGGAAGAAACAGCAGTAAGCACAGGGAAATATCTGCATCTAAATCCAAAACGCAGCTATCTAACAGAACGGTTGTCAATGTGTGCACTCAACTTCCATAGTTAAACCCGTGTGTGGATTCAGCAGTCTGCAGACACTTTCTCTGCAGAGTCCCAAAACAGGCGTTTTCAGCCCATTACCGGCATATGGAAGAAACAGCAGTAAGCACAGGGAAATATCTGCTTCTAAATCCAAAACGCAGCTATCTAACAGAACGGTTGTCAATGTGTGCACTCAACTTCCAGAGTTAAACCCGTGTGTGGATTCAGCAGTCTGCAGACACTTTCTCTGCAGAGTCCCAAAACAGGCGTTTTCAGCCCATTACCGGCATATGGAAGAAACAGCAGTAAGCACAGGGAAATATCTGCTTCTAAATCCAAAACGCAGCTATCTAACAGAACGGTTGTCAATGTGTGCACTCAACTTCCAGAGTTAAACCCGTGTGTGGATTCAGCAGTCTGCAGACACTTTCTCTGCAGAGTCCCAAAACAGGCGTTTTCAGCCCATTACCGGCATATGGAAGAAACAGCAGTAAGCACAGGGAAATATCTGCTTCTAAATCCAAAACGCAGCTATCTAACAGAACGGTTGTCAATGTGTGCACTCAACTTCCAGAGTTAAACCCGTGTGTGGATTCAGCAGTCTGCAGACACTTTCTCTGCAGAGTCCCAAAACAGGCGTTTTCAGCCCATTACCGGCATATGGAAGAAACAGCAGTAAGCACAGGGAAATATCTGCATCTAAATCCAAAACGCAGCTATCTAACAGAACGGTTGTCAATGTGTGCACTCAACTTCCAGAGTTAAACCCGTGTGTGGATTCAGCAGTCTGCAGACACTTTCTCTGCAGAGTCCCAAAACAGGCGTTTTCAGCCCATTACCGGCATATGGAAGAAACAGCAGTAAGCACAGGGAAATATCTGCTTCTAAATCCAAAACGCAGCTATCTAACAGAACGGTTGTCAATGTGTGCACTCAACTTCCAGAGTTAAACCCGTGTGTGGATTCAGCAGTCTGCAGACACTTTCTCTGCAGAGTCCCAAAACAGGCGTTTTCAGCCCATTACCGGCATATGGAAGAAACAGCAGTAAGCACAGGGAAATATCTGCTTCTAAATCCAAAACGCAGCTATCTAACAGAACGGTTGTCAATGTGTGCACTCAACTTCCAGAGTTAAACCCGTGTGTGGATTCAGCAGTCTGCAAACACTTTCTCTGCAGAGTCCCAAAACAGGCGTTTTCAGCCCATTACCGGCATATGGAAGAAACAGCAGTAAGCACAGGGAAATATCTGCTTCTAAATCCAAAACGCAGCTATCTAACAGAACGGTTGTCAATGTGTGCACTCAACTTCCAGAGTTAAACCCGTGTGTGGATTCAGCAGTCTGCAAACACTTTCTTTGCAGAGTCCCAAAACAGGCCTTTTCAGCCCATTACCGGCATATGGAAGAAACCGCAGTCAGCACAGGAAAATATCTGCTTCTAAAGCCAAAACGCAGCTATCTAACAGAACGGTTGTCAATGTGTGCACTCAATTTCCAGAGTTAAACCCGTGTGTGGATTCAGCAGTCAGCAAACACTTCCCTGCAGAGTCCCACAACAGGCGTTTTCAGCCCATTAACGGCATATGGAAGAAACAGCAGTAAGAACAGGGAAATATCTGCTTCTAAATCCAAAACGCAGCTATCTAAGAGAACGGTTGTCAATGTGTGGGCACAACTTCCAGAGTTGAACCCGTGTGTGGATTCAGCAGTCTGCAAACACCTTCTCTGCAGAGTCACAAAACAGGCGTTTTCAGCCCATTACCGGCATATGGAAGAAACAGCAGTAAGCACAGGGAAATATCTGCTTCTAAATCCAAAACGCAGCTATCTAACAGAACGGTTGTCAATGTGTGCACTCAGCTTCCAGAGTTAAACCCGTGTGTGTATTCAGCAGTCTGCAAACACTTTCTCTGCAGAGTCCCAAAACAGGCGTTTTCATCCCATTACCTGCATTTGGAAGAAATAGCAGTAAGCACAGGGAAATATCTGCTTCTAAATCCAACACGCAGCTATCTAACAGAACGGTTGTCAATGTGTTCACTCAACTGCCAGAGTTAAACCCGTGTGTGGATTCAGCAGTCTGCAAATACTTTCTCTGCAGAGTCCCAAAACAGGCGTTTTCAGCCCATTACTGGCATATGGAAGAAACAGCAGACAGCACAGGGAAATATCTCCTTCTAAATCCAAAACGCAGCTATCTTACAGAACGGTTGTCAATGTGTGCACTCAACTTCCAGAGTTAATCCCGTGTGTGGATTCAGCAGTCTGCAAACACTTCCTTGCAGAGTCCCAAAACAGGCGTTTTCAGCCCATTACCGGCATATGGAAGAAACAGCAGTAAGCACAGGGAAATATCTGCTTCTAAATCCAAAACGCAGCTATCTAACAGAACGGTTGTCAATGTGTGCACTCAACTTCCAGAGTTAAACCCGTGTGTGGATTCAGCAGTCGGCAAACACTTTCTCTGCAGAGTCCCAAAACAGGCGTTTTGAGCCCATTACCGGCATATGGAAGAAACAGCAGTCAGCACAGGGAAATATCTGCTTCTAAATCCAAAACGCAGCTATCTAACAGAACGGTTGTCAATGTGTGCACTCAACTTCCAGAGTTAAACCCGTGTGTGGATTCAGCAGTCTGCAAACACTTTCTCTGCAGAGTCCCAAAACAGGCGTTTTAAGCCCATTACCGGCATATGGAAGAAACAGCAGTAAGCACAGGGAAATATCTGCTTCTAAATCCAAAACGCAGCTATCTAACAGAACGGTTGTCAATGTGTGCACTCAACTTGCAGAGTTAAAGCCGTGTGTGGATTCAGCAGTCTGCAAACACTTTCTCTGCAGAGTCCCAAAACAGGCCTTTTCAGCCCATTACCGGCATATGGAAGAAACCGCAGTCAGCACAGGGAAATATCTGCTTCTAAATCCAAAACGCAGCTATCTAACAGAACGGTTGTCAATGTGTGCACTCAACTTCCAGAGTTAAACCCGTGTGTGGATTCAGCAGTCTGCAAACACTTCCCTGCAGAGTCCCAAAACAGGCGTTTTCAGCCCAATACCGGCATATGGAAGAAACAGCAGTAAGCACAGGGAAATATCTGCTTCTAAATCCAAAACGCAGCTATCTAACAGAACGGTTGTCAATGTGTGCACTCAACTTCCAGAGTTGAACCCGTGTGTGGATTCAGCAGTCTGCAAACCCTTTCTCTGCAGAGTCCCAAAACAGGCGTTTTCAGCCCATTACCGGCATATGGAAGAAACAGCAGTAAGCACAGGGAAATATCTGCTTCTAAATACAAAATTCAGCTATCTAACAGAAGGGTTGTCAATGTGTGCACTCAACTTCCAGTGTTAAACCCGTGTGTGGATTCAGCAGTCTGCAAATACTTTCTCTGCAGAGTCCCAAAAGAGGCGTTTTCAGCCCATTACGGGCATATGGAAGAAACAGCAGTCAGCACAGGGAAATATCTGCTTTTAAATCCAAAACGCAGCTATCTAACAGAACGGTTGTCAATGTGTGCACTCAACTTCCAGAGATAATCCCGTGTGTGGATTCAGCAGTCTGCAAACACTTCCCTGCAGAGTCCCAAAACAGGCGTTTTCAGCCCATTACCGGCATATGGAAGAAACAGCAGTAAGCACAGGGAAATATCTGCTTCTAAATCCAAAACGCAGCTATCTAACAGAACGGTTGTCAATGTGTGCACTCAACTTCCAGAGTTAAACCCGTGTGTGGATTCAGCAGTCTGCAAACACTTTCTCTGCAGAGTCCCAAAACAGGCTTTTTGAGCCCATTACCGGCATACGGAAGAAACAGCAGTCAGCACAGGGAAATATCTGCTTCTAAATCCAAAACGCAGCTATCTAACAGAACGGTTGTCAATGTGTGCACTCAACTTCCAGAGTTAAACCCGTGTGTGGATTCAGCAGTCTGCAAACACTTTCTCTGAAGAGTCCCAAAACAGGCGTTTTCAGCCCATTACCGGCATATGGAAGAAACCGCAGTCAGCACAGGGTAATATCTGCTTCTAAATCCAAAACGCAGTTCTCTAACAGAACGGTTGTCAATGTGTGCACTCAACTTCCAGAGTTAAACCCGTGTGTGGATTCAGCAGTCTGCAAACACTTCCCTGCAGAGTCCCAAAACAGGCGTTTTCAGCCCATTACCGGCATATGGAAGAAACAGCAGTAAGCACAGGGAAATATCTGCTTCTAAATCCAAAACGCAGCTATCTAACAGAACGGTTGTCAATGTGTGGACTCAACTTCCAGAGTTGAACCCGTGTGAGGATTCAGCAGTCTGCAAACACTTTCTCTGCAGAGTCCCAAAACAGGCGTTTTCAGCCCATTACCGGTATATGGAAGAAACAGCAGTAACCACAGGGAAATATCTGCTTCTAAATCCAAAACGCAGCTATCTAAAAGAACGGTTGTCAATGTGTGCACTCAACTTCCAGAGTAAAACCCGTGTGTGGATTCAGCAGTCTGTAAACACTTCCCTGCAGTGTCCAAAAACAGGCGTTTTCAGCCCATTTCCGGCATATGGAAGAAACAGCAGTTAGCACAGGGCAATATCTGCTTCTAAATCCAAAACGCAGCTATCTAACAGAACGGTTGTCAATGTGTGCACTCAACTTCCAGAGTTAAACCCGTGTGTGGATTCAGCAGTCTGCAAACACTTCGCTGCAGTGTCCCAAAACAGGCGTTTTCAGCCCATTACAGGCATATGGAAGAAACAGCAGTAAGCACAGGGAAATATCTGCTTCTAAATCCAAAACGCAGCTATCTAACAGAACGGTTGTCAGTGTGTGGACTCAACTTCCAGAGTTGAACCCGTGTGTGGATTCAGCTGTCTGCAAACACTTTCTCTGCAGAGTCCCAAAACAGGCGTTTTTAGCCCATTACCGGTATATGGAAGAAACAGCAGTAAGCACAGGGAAATATCTGCTTCTAAATCCAAAACGCAGCTTTCTAACAGAACGGTTGTCAATGTGTGCACTCAACTTCCAGAGTTGAACCCGTGTGTGGATTCAGCAGTCTGCAAACCCTTTCTCTGCAGAGTCCCAAAACAGGCGTTTTCCGCCCATTACCGGCATATGGAAGAAACAGCAGTAAGCACAGGGAAATATCTGCTTCTAAATACAAAATTCAGCTATCTAACAGAAGGGTTGTCAATGTGTGCACTCAACTTCCAGTGTTAAACCCGTGTGTGGATTCAGCAGTCTGCAAATACTTTCTCTGCAGAGTCCCAAAACAGGCGTTTTCAGCCCATTACGGGCATATGGAAGAAACAGCAGTCAGCACAGGGAAATATCTGCTTTTAAATCCAAAACGCAGCTATCTAACAGAACGGTTGTCAATGTGTGCACTCAACTTCCAGAGATAATCCCGTGTGTGGATTCAGCAGTCTGCAAACACTTCCCTGCAGAGTCCCAAAACAGGCGTTTTCAGCCCATTACCGGCATATGGAAGAAACAGCAGTAAGCACAGGGAAATATCTGCTTCTAAATCCAAAACGCAGCTATCTAACAGAACGGTTGTCAATGTGTGCACTAAACTTCCAGAGTTAAACCCGTGTGTGGATTCAGCAGTCTGCAAACACTTTCTCTGCAGAGTCCCAAAACAGGCTTTTTGAGCCCATTACCGGCATACGGAAGAAACAGCAGTCAGCACAGGGAAATATCTGCTTCTAAATCCAAAACGCAGCTATCTAACAGAACGGTTGTCAATGTGTGCACTCAACTTCCAGAGTTAAACCCGTGTGTGGATTCAGCAGTCTGCAAACACTTTCTCTGAAGAGTCCCAAAACAGGCGTTTTCAGCCCATTACCGGCATATGGAAGAAACCGCAGTCAGCACAGGGTAATATCTGCTTCTAAATCCAAAACGCAGTTCTCTAACAGAACGGTTGTCAATGTGTGCACTCAACTTCCAGAGTTAAACCCGTGTGTGGATTCAGCAGTCTGCAAACACTTCCCTGCAGAGTCCCAAAACAGGCGTTTTCAGCCCATTACCGGCATATGGAAGAAACAGCAGTAAGCACAGGGAAATATCTGCTTCTAAATCCAAAACGCAGCTATCTAACAGAACGGTTGTCAATGTGTGGACTCAACTTCCAGAGTTGAACCCGTGTGAGGATTCAGCAGTCTGCAAACACTTTCTCTGCAGAGTCCCAAAACAGGCGTTTTCAGCCCATTACCGGTATATGGAAGAAACAGCAGTAACCACAGGGAAATATCTGCTTCTAAATCCAAAACGCAGCTATCTAAAAGAACGGTTGTCAATGTGTGCACTCAACTTCCAGAGTAAAACCCGTGTGTGGATTCAGCAGTCTGCAAACACTTCCCTGCAGGGTCTCAAAAGAGGCGTTTTCAGCCCATTACCGGCATATGGAAGAAACAGCAGTAAGCACAGGGAAATATCTGCTTCTAAATCCAAAACGCAGCTATCTAACAGAACGGTTGTCAATGTGTGCACTCAACTTCCAGAGTTAAACCCGTGTGTGGATTCAGCAGTCTGCAAACACTTTCTCTACAGAGTCCCAAAACAGGCGTTTTCAGCCCATTACCCGCATAGGGAAGAAACAGCAGTAAGCACAGGGAAATATCTGCTTCTAAATCCAAAACGCAGCGATCTAACAGATCGGTTTTCAATGTGTGCACTCAACTTCAGAGTTAAACCCGTGTGTGGATTCAGCAGTCTGCAAACACTTTCTCTGCAGAGTCCCAGAACAGGCCTTTTCAGTCTATTACCGGCATATGGAAGAAGCAGCAGTCAGCACAGGGAAATATCTGCTTCTAAATCCAATACGCAGCTATCTAACAGAACGGTTTTCAATGTGTGCACTCAACTTCCAGAGTTAAACCCGTGTTTGGATTCTGCAGTCTGCAAATACATTCTCTGCAGAGTCCCAAAACAGACGTCTTCAGCCCATTACCGGCATACGGAAGAAACAGCAGTAAGCACAGGGAAATATCTGCTACTAAATCCAAAACGCAGCTATCTAACAGAACGGTTGTCAATGTGTACACTCAACGTCCAGAGTTAAACCCGTGTGTGGATTCAGCAGTCTGCAAACACTTTCTCTGCAGAGTCCCAAAACAGGCGTTTTCAGCCCATTACCGGCATATGGAAGAAACAGCAGTAAGCACAGGGAAATATCTGCTTCTAAATCCAAAACGCAGCTATCTAACAGAACGGTTGTCAATGTGTGCACTCAACTTCCAGAGTTAAACCCGTGTTTGGATTCAGCAGTCTGCAAATACATTCTCTGCAGAGTCCCAAAACAGACGTTTTCAGCCCATTACCGGCATACGGAAGAAACAGCAGTAAGCAGAGGAAAATATCTGCTCCTAAATCCAAAACGCAGCTATCTAACAGAACGGTTGTCAATGTGTACACTCAACTTCCAGAGTTAAACCCGTGTGTGGATTCAGCAGTCTGCAAACACTTTCTCTGCAGAGTCCCAAAACAGGCGTTTTCAGCCCATTACCGGCCTATGGAAGAAACAGCAGTAAGCACAGGGAAATATCTGCTTCTAAATCCAAAACGCAGCTATCTAAAAGAACGGTTGTCAATGTGTGCACTCTACTTCCAGAGTTAAACCCGTGTGTGGATTCAGCAGTCTGCAAACACTTTCTCTGCAGAGTACCAAAACAGGCGTTTTCAGCCCATTACCGGCATATGGAAGAAACAGCAGTAAACACAGGGAAATATCTGCTTCTAAATCCAAAACGCAGCTATCTAACAGAACGGTTGTCAATGTGTGCACTCAACTTCCAGAGTTAAACCCGTGTGTGGATTCAGCAGTCTGCAAACACTTTCCCTGCAGAGTCCCAAAACAGGCGTTTTCAGCCCATTACCGGCATATGGAAGAAACAGCAGTAAGCACAGGGAAATATCTGCTTCTAAATCCAAAACGCAGCTATCTAACAGAACGGTTGTCAATGTGTGCACTCAACTTCCAGAGTTAAAACTGTGTGTGGATTCAGCAGTCTGCAAACCCTTTCTCTGCAGAGTCCCAAAACAGGCGTTTTCAGCCCATTACCGGCATATGGAAGAAACAGCAGTAAGCACAGGGGAATATCTGCTTCTAAATACAAAATTCAGCTATCTAACAGGAGGGTTGTCATTGTGTGCACTCAACTTCCAGTGTTAAACCCGTGTGTGGATTCAGCAGTCTGCAAACACCTTCTCTGCAGAGTCACAAAACAGGCGTTTTCAGACCATTACCGGCATATGGAAGAAACAGCAGTAAGCACAGGGAAATATCTGCATCTAAATCCAAAACGCAGCTATCTAACAGAACGGTTGTCAATGTGTGCACTCAACTTCCATAGTTAAACCCGTGTGTGGATTCAGCAGTCTGCAGACACTTTCTCTGCAGAGTCCCAAAACAGGCGTTTTCAGCCCATTACCGGCATATGGAAGAAACAGCAGTAAGCACAGGGAAATATCTGCTTCTAAATCCAAAACGCAGCTATCTAACAGAACGGTTGTCAATGTGTGCACTCAACTTCCAGAGTTAAACCCGTGTGTGGATTCAGCAGTCTGCAGACACTTTCTCTGCAGAGTCCCAAAACAGGCGTTTTCAGCCCATTACCGGCATATGGAAGAAACAGCAGTAAGCACAGGGAAATATCTGCTTCTAAATCCAAAACGCAGCTATCTAACAGAACGGTTGTCAATGTGTGCACTCAACTTCCAGAGTTAAACCCGTGTGTGGATTCAGCAGTCTGCAGACACTTTCTCTGCAGAGTCCCAAAACAGGCGTTTTCAGCCCATTACCGGCATATGGAAGAAACAGCAGTAAGCACAGGGAAATATCTGCTTCTAAATCCAAAACGCAGCTATCTAACAGAACGGTTGTCAATGTGTGCACTCAACTTCCAGAGTTAAACCCGTGTGTGGATTCAGCAGTCTGCAGACACTTTCTCTGCAGAGTCCCAAAACAGGCGTTTTCAGCCCATTACCGGCATATGGAAGAAACAGCAGTAAGCACAGGGAAATATCTGCATCTAAATCCAAAACGCAGCTATCTAACAGAACGGTTGTCAATGTGTGCACTCAACTTCCAGAGTTAAACCCGTGTGTGGATTCAGCAGTCTGCAGACACTTTCTCTGCAGAGTCCCAAAACAGGCGTTTTCAGCCCATTACCGGCATATGGAAGAAACAGCAGTAAGCACAGGGAAATATCTGCTTCTAAATCCAAAACGCAGCTATCTAACAGAACGGTTGTCAATGTGTGCACTCAACTTCCAGAGTTAAACCCGTGTGTGGATTCAGCAGTCTGCAGACACTTTCTCTGCAGAGTCCCAAAACAGGCGTTTTCAGCCCATTACCGGCATATGGAAGAAACAGCAGTAAGCACAGGGAAATATCTGCTTCTAAATCCAAAACGCAGCTATCTAACAGAACGGTTGTCAATGTGTGCACTCAACTTCCAGAGTTAAACCCGTGTGTGGATTCAGCAGTCTGCAAACACTTTCTCTGCAGAGTCCCAAAACAGGCGTTTTCAGCCCATTACCGGCATATGGAAGAAACAGCAGTAAGCACAGGGAAATATCTGCTTCTAAATCCAAAACGCAGCTATCTAACAGAACGGTTGTCAATGTGTGCACTCAACTTCCAGAGTTAAACCCGTGTGTGGATTCAGCAGTCTGCAAACACTTTCTTTGCAGAGTCCCAAAACAGGCCTTTTCAGCCCATTACCGGCATATGGAAGAAACCGCAGTCAGCACAGGAAAATATCTGCTTCTAAAGCCAAAACGCAGCTATCTAACAGAACGGTTGTCAATGTGTGCACTCAATTTCCAGAGTTAAACCCGTGTGTGGATTCAGCAGTCAGCAAACACTTCCCTGCAGAGTCCCACAACAGGCGTTTTCAGCCCATTAACGGCATATGGAAGAAACAGCAGTAAGAACAGGGAAATATCTGCTTCTAAATCCAAAACGCAGCTATCTAAGAGAACGGTTGTCAATGTGTGGGCACAACTTCCAGAGTTGAACCCGTGTGTGGATTCAGCAGTCTGCAAACACCTTCTCTGCAGAGTCACAAAACAGGCGTTTTCAGCCCATTACCGGCATATGGAAGAAACAGCAGTAAGCACAGGGAAATATCTGCTTCTAAATCCAAAACGCAGCTATCTAACAGAACGGTTGTCAATGTGTGCACTCAGCTTCCAGAGTTAAACCCGTGTGTGTATTCAGCAGTCTGCAAACACTTTCTCTGCAGAGTCCCAAAACAGGCGTTTTCATCCCATTACCTGCATTTGGAAGAAATAGCAGTAAGCACAGGGAAATATCTGCTTCTAAATCCAACACGCAGCTATCTAACAGAACGGTTGTCAATGTGTTCACTCAACTGCCAGAGTTAAACCCGTGTGTGGATTCAGCAGTCTGCAAATACTTTCTCTGCAGAGTCCCAAAACAGGCGTTTTCAGCCCATTACTGGCATATGGAAGAAACAGCAGACAGCACAGGGAAATATCTCCTTCTAAATCCAAAACGCAGCTATCTTACAGAACGGTTGTCAATGTGTGCACTCAACTTCCAGAGTTAATCCCGTGTGTGGATTCAGCAGTCTGCAAACACTTCCTTGCAGAGTCCCAAAACAGGCGTTTTCAGCCCATTACCGGCATATGGAAGAAACAGCAGTAAGCACAGGGAAATATCTGCTTCTAAATCCAAAACGCAGCTATCTAACAGAACGGTTGTCAATGTGTGCACTCAACTTCCAGAGTTAAACCCGTGTGTGGATTCAGCAGTCTGCAAACACTTTCTCTGCAGAGTCCCAAAACAGGCGTTTTGAGCCCATTACCGGCATATGGAAGAAACAGCAGTCAGCACAGGGAAATATCTGCTTCTAAATCCAAAACGCAGCTATCTAACAGAACGGTTGTCAATGTGTGCACTCAACTTCCAGAGTTAAACCCGTGTGTGGATTCAGCAGTCTGCAAACACTTTCTCTGCAGAGTCCCAAAACAGGCGTTTTAAGCCCATTACCGGCATATGGAAGAAACAGCAGTAAGCACAGGGAAATATCTGCTTCTAAATCCAAAACGCAGCTATCTAACAGAACGGTTGTCAATGTGTGCACTCAACTTGCAGAGTTAAAGCCGTGTGTGGATTCAGCAGTCTGCAAACACTTTCTCTGCAGAGTCCCAAAACAGGCCTTTTCAGCCCATTACCGGCATATGGAAGAAACCGCAGTCAGCACAGGGAAATATCTGCTTCTAAATCCAAAACGCAGCTATCTAACAGAACGGTTGTCAATGTGTGCACTCAACTTCCAGAGTTAAACCCGTGTGTGGATTCAGCAGTCTGCAAACACTTCCCTGCAGAGTCCCAAAACAGGCGTTTTCAGCCCAATACCGGCATATGGAAGAAACAGCAGTAAGCACAGGGAAATATCTGCTTCTAAATCCAAAACGCAGCTATCTAACAGAACGGTTGTCAATGTGTGCACTCAACTTCCAGAGTTGAACCCGTGTGTGGATTCAGCAGTCTGCAAACCCTTTCTCTGCAGAGTCCCAAAACAGGCGTTTTCAGCCCATTACCGGCATATGGAAGAAACAGCAGTAAGCACAGGGAAATATCTGCTTCTAAATACAAAATTCAGCTATCTAACAGAAGGGTTGTCAATGTGTGCACTCAACTTCCAGTGTTAAACCCGTGTGTGGATTCAGCAGTCTGCAAATACTTTCTCTGCAGAGTCCCAAAAGAGGCGTTTTCAGCCCATTACGGGCATATGGAAGAAACAGCAGTCAGCACAGGGAAATATCTGCTTTTAAATCCAAAACGCAGCTATCTAACAGAACGGTTGTCAATGTGTGCACTCAACTTCCAGAGATAATCCCGTGTGTGGATTCAGCAGTCTGCAAACACTTCCCTGCAGAGTCCCAAAACAGGCGTTTTCAGCCCATTACCGGCATATGGAAGAAACAGCAGTAAGCACAGGGAAATATCTGCTTCTAAATCCAAAACGCAGCTATCTAACAGAACGGTTGTCAATGTGTGCACTCAACTTCCAGAGTTAAACCCGTGTGTGGATTCAGCAGTCTGCAAACACTTTCTCTGCAGAGTCCCAAAACAGGCTTTTTGAGCCCATTACCGGCATACGGAAGAAACAGCAGTCAGCACAGGGAAATATCTGCTTCTAAATCCAAAACGCAGCTATCTAACAGAACGGTTGTCAATGTGTGCACTCAACTTCCAGAGTTAAACCCGTGTGTGGATTCAGCAGTCTGCAAACACTTTCTCTGAAGAGTCCCAAAACAGGCGTTTTCAGCCCATTACCGGCATATGGAAGAAACCGCAGTCAGCACAGGGTAATATCTGCTTCTAAATCCAAAACGCAGTTCTCTAACAGAACGGTTGTCAATGTGTGCACTCAACTTCCAGAGTTAAACCCGTGTGTGGATTCAGCAGTCTGCAAACACTTCCCTGCAGAGTCCCAAAACAGGCGTTTTCAGCCCATTACCGGCATATGGAAGAAACAGCAGTAAGCACAGGGAAATATCTGCTTCTAAATCCAAAACGCAGCTATCTAACAGAACGGTTGTCAATGTGTGGACTCAACTTCCAGAGTTGAACCCGTGTGAGGATTCAGCAGTCTGCAAACACTTTCTCTGCAGAGTCCCAAAACAGGCGTTTTCAGCCCATTACCGGTATATGGAAGAAACAGCAGTAACCACAGGGAAATATCTGCTTCTAAATCCAAAACGCAGCTATCTAAAAGAACGGTTGTCAATGTGTGCACTCAACTTCCAGAGTAAAACCCGTGTGTGGATTCAGCAGTCTGTAAACACTTCCCTGCAGTGTCCAAAAACAGGCGTTTTCAGCCCATTTCCGGCATATGGAAGAAACAGCAGTTAGCACAGGGCAATATCTGCTTCTAAATCCAAAACGCAGCTATCTAACAGAACGGTTGTCAATGTGTGCACTCAACTTCCAGAGTTAAACCCGTGTGTGGATTCAGCAGTCTGCAAACACTTCGCTGCAGTGTCCCAAAACAGGCGTTTTCAGCCCATTACAGGCATATGGAAGAAACAGCAGTAAGCACAGGGAAATATCTGCTTCTAAATCCAAAACGCAGCTATCTAACAGAACGGTTGTCAGTGTGTGGACTCAACTTCCAGAGTTGAACCCGTGTGTGGATTCAGCTGTCTGCAAACACTTTCTCTGCAGAGTCCCAAAACAGGCGTTTTTAGCCCATTACCGGTATATGGAAGAAACAGCAGTAAGCACAGGGAAATATCTGCTTCTAAATCCAAAACGCAGCTTTCTAACAGAACGGTTGTCAATGTGTGCACTCAACTTCCAGAGTTGAACCCGTGTGTGGATTCAGCAGTCTGCAAACCCTTTCTCTGCAGAGTCCCAAAACAGGCGTTTTCAGCCCATTACCGGCATATGGAAGAAACAGCAGTAAGCACAGGGAAATATCTGCTTCTAAATACAAAATTCAGCTATCTAACAGAAGGGTTGTCAATGTGTGCACTCAACTTCCAGTGTTAAACCCGTGTGTGGATTCAGCAGTCTGCAAATACTTTCTCTGCAGAGTCCCAAAACAGGCGTTTTCAGCCCATTACGGGCATATGGAAGAAACAGCAGTCAGCACAGGGAAATATCTGCTTTTAAATCCAAAACGCAGCTATCTAACAGAACGGTTGTCAATGTGTGCACTCAACTTCCAGAGATAATCCCGTGTGTGGATTCAGCAGTCTGCAAACACTTCCCTGCAGAGTCCCAAAACAGGCGTTTTCAGCCCATTACCGGCATATGGAAGAAACAGCAGTAAGCACAGGGAAATATCTGCTTCTAAATCCAAAACGCAGCTATCTAACAGAACGGTTGTCAATGTGTGCACTAAACTTCCAGAGTTAAACCCGTGTGTGGATTCAGCAGTCTGCAAACACTTTCTCTGCAGAGTCCCAAAACAGGCTTTTTGAGCCCATTACCGGCATACGGAAGAAACAGCAGTCAGCACAGGGAAATATCTGCTTCTAAATCCAAAACGCAGCTATCTAACAGAACGGTTGTCAATGTGTGCACTCAACTTCCAGAGTTAAACCCGTGTGTGGATTCAGCAGTCTGCAAACACTTTCTCTGAAGAGTCCCAAAACAGGCGTTTTCAGCCCATTACCGGCATATGGAAGAAACCGCAGTCAGCACAGGGTAATATCTGCTTCTAAATCCAAAACGCAGTTCTCTAACAGAACGGTTGTCAATGTGTGCACTCAACTTCCAGAGTTAAACCCGTGTGTGGATTCAGCAGTCTGCAAACACTTCCCTGCAGAGTCCCAAAACAGGCGTTTTCAGCCCATTACCGGCATATGGAAGAAACAGCAGTAAGCACAGGGAAATATCTGCTTCTAAATCCAAAACGCAGCTATCTAACAGAACGGTTGTCAATGTGTGGACTCAACTTCCAGAGTTGAACCCGTGTGAGGATTCAGCAGTCTGCAAACACTTTCTCTGCAGAGTCCCAAAACAGGCGTTTTCAGCCCATTACCGGTATATGGAAGAAACAGCAGTAACCACAGGGAAATATCTGCTTCTAAATCCAAAACGCAGCTATCTAAAAGAACGGTTGTCAATGTGTGCACTCAACTTCCAGAGTAAAACCCGTGTGTGGATTCAGCAGTCTGTAAACACTTCCCTGCAGTGTCCAAAAACAGGCGTTTTCACCCATTTCCGGCATATGGAAGAAACAGCAGTTAGCACAGGGCAATATCTGCTTCTAAATCCAAAACGCAGCTATCTAACAGAACGGTTGTCAATGTGTGCACTCAACTTCCAGAGTTAAACCCGTGTGTGGATTCAGCAGTCTGCAAACACTTCGCTGCAGTGTCCCAAAACAGGCGTTTTCAGCCCATTACCGGCATATGGAAGAAACAGCAGTAAGCACAGGGAAATATCTGCTTCTAAATCCAAAACGCAGCTATCTAACAGAACGGTTGTCAGTGTGTGGACTCAACTTCCAGAGTTGAACCCGTGTGTGGATTCAGCTGTCTGCAAACACTTTCTCTGCAGAGTCCCAAAACAGGCGTTTTTAGCCCATTACCGGTATATGGAAGAAACAGCAGTAAGCACAGGGAAATATCTGCTTCTAAATTCAAAACGCAGCTATCTAAAAGAACGGTTGTCAATGTGTGCACTCAACTTCCAGAGTAAAACCCGTGTGTGGATTCAGCAGTCTACGAACACTTCCCTGCAGAGTCCAAAAACAGGCGTTTTCAGCCCATTACCAGCATATGGAAGAAACAGCAGTCAGCACAGGGAAATATCTGCTTCTAAATCCAAAACGCAGCTATCTAACAGAACGGTTGTCAATGTGTGCACTCAACTTCCAGAGTTAAACCCGCGTGCGGAATCAGCAGTCTGCAAACAATTTCTCTGCAGAGTCCCAAAACAGGCGTTTTCAGCCCATTACCGGCATATGGAAGAAACAGCAGTAAGCACAGGGCAATATGTGCTTCTAAATCCAAAACGCAGCTATCTAACAGAACGGTTGTCAATGTGTGCACTCAACTTCCAGTGTTAAACCCATGTGTGGATTCAGCAGTCTGCAAACACATTCTCTGCAGAGTCACAAAACAGGCGTTTTCAGCCCATTACCGGTATATGGAAGAAACAGCAGTCAGCACAGGGAAATATCTGCTTCTAAATCCAAAACGCAGCTATCTAACAGAACGGTTGTCAATGTGTGCACTCAACTTCCAGAGTTAATCCCGTGTGTGGATTCAGCAGTCTGCAAACACTTCCCTGCAGAGTCCCAAAACAGGCGTTTTCAGCCCATTACCGGCATATGGAAGAAACAGCAGTAAGCACAGGGAAATATCTGCTTCTAAATCCAAAACGCAGCTATCTAACAGAACGGTTGTCAATGTGTGGACTCAACTTCTAGAGTTAAACCCGTGTGTGGATTCTGCAGTCTGCAAACACTTTCTCTGCAGAGTCCCAAAAGAGACGTTTTCAGCCCATTACCGGCATATGGAAGAAACAGCAGTAAGCACAGGGAAATATCTGCTTCTAAATCCAAAACCCAGATATCTAACAGAACGGTTGTCAATGTGTGCACTCAACTTCCAATGTTAAACCCGTGTGTGGATTCAGCAGTCTGCAAACACCTTCTCTGCAGAGTCACAAAACAGGCGTTTTCAGCCCATTACCGGCATATGGAAGAAACAGCAGTCAGCACAGGGAAATATCTGCCTCTAAATCCAAAACGCAGCTATCTAACAGAACGGTTGTCAATGTGTGCACTCAACTTCCACAGTTAATCTCGTGTGTGGATTCAGCAGTCTGCAAACACTTCCCTGCAGAGTCCCAAAACAGGCGTTTTGAGCCCATTACCGGCATATGGAAGTAACAGCAGTACGCACAGGGACATATCTGCTTCTAAATCCAAAACGCAGCTATCTAACAGAACGGTTGTCAATGTTTGCACTCATCTTCTAGAGTTAAACCCGTGTGTGGATTCTGCAGTCTGCAAACACTTTCTCTGCAGAGTCCCAAAACAGGCGTTTTCAGCCCATTACTGGCATATGGAAGAAACAGCAGTAAGCACAGGGCAATATGAGCTTCTAAATCCAAAACGCAGCTATCTAACAGAAAGGTTGTCAATGTGTGCACTCAACTTCCAGAGTTAAACCCGTGTGTGGATTCAGCAGTCTGCAAACACTTTCCCTGCAGAGTCCCAAAACAGGCGTTTTCAGCCCATTACCGGCATATGGAAGAAACAACAGTAAGCAAAGGGAAATATCTGCTTCTAAATCCAAAACGCAGCTATCTAACAGAACGGTTGTCAATGTGTGCACTTAACTTCCAGAGTTAAACCCGTGTGTGGATTCAGCAGTCTGCAAACACTTCCCTGCAGAGTCCAAAAACAGGCGTTTTCAGCCCATTACCGGCATATGGAAGAAACAGCAGTTAGCACAGGGAAATATCTGCTTCTAAATCCAAAACGCAGCTATCTAACAGAACGGTTGTCAATGTGTGCACTCAACTTCTAGAGTTAAACCCGTGTTTGGATTCAGCAATCTGCAAACACTTCCCTGCAGAGTCCCAAAACAAGCGTTTTCAGCCCATTACCGGCATATGGAAGAAACAGCAGTAAGCACAGGGAAATATCTGCT
This sequence comes from Aotus nancymaae, assembly GCF_030222135.1. Taxonomy (NCBI): domain Eukaryota; kingdom Metazoa; phylum Chordata; class Mammalia; order Primates; family Aotidae; genus Aotus; species Aotus nancymaae. Next base: position 80,589 of record NW_026988796.1, read on the forward strand.
TCTAAATCCAAAACGCAGCTATCTAACAGAACGGTTGTCAGTGTGTGGACTCAACTTCCAGAGTTGAACCCGTGTGTGGATTCAGCAGTCTGCAAACACTTTCTCTGCAGAGTCCCAAAACAGGCGTTTTTAGCCCATTACCGGTATATGGAAGAAACAGCAGTAAGCACAGGGAAATATCTGCTTCTAAATCCAAAACGCAGCTATCTAACAGAACGGTTGTCAATGTGTGCACTCAACTTCCAGAGTAAAACCCGTGTGTGGATTCAGCAGTCTGCAAACACTTCCCTGCAGAGTCCAAAAACAGTCGTTTTCAGCCCATTACCGGCATATGGAAGAAACAGCAGTCAGCACAGGGAAATATCTGCTTCTAAATTCAAAACGCAGCTATCTAACAGAACGGTTGTCAATGTGTGCACTCAACTTCCAGAGTTAAACCCATGTGCGGATTCAGCAGTCTGCAAACACTTTCTCTGCAGAGTTCCAAAACAGGCGTTTTCAGCCCATTACCGGCATATGGAAGAAACAGCAGTAAGCACAGGGCAATATGTGCTTCTAAATCCAAAACGCAGCTATGTAACAGAACGGTTGTCAATGTGTGCACTCAACTTCCAGTGTTAAACCCGTGTGTGGATTCAGCAGTCTGCAAACACCTTCTCTGCAGAGTCACAAAACAGGCGGTTTCAGCCCATTACCGGCATATGGAAGAAACAGCAGTAAGCACAGGGAAATATCTGCTTCTAAATCCAAAACGCAGCTATCTAACAGAACGTTTGTCAATGTGTGCACTCAAATTCCAGAGTTAATCCCGTGTGTGGATTCAGCAGTCTGCAAACACTTCCCTGCAGAGTCCCAAAACAGGCGTTTTCATCCCATTACCGGCATATGGAAGAAACAGCAGTAAGCACAAGGAAATATCTGCTTCTAAATCCAAAACGCAGCTATCTAACAGAACGGTTGTCAATGTGTGCGCTCAACTTCTAGAGTTAAACCCGTGTGTGGATTCTGCAGTCTGCAAACACTTTCTCTGCAGAGTCCCAAAACAGGCGTTTTCAGCCCATTACCGGCATATGGAAGAAACAGCAGTAAGCACAGGGAAATATCTGCTTCTAAATCCATAGCGCAGCTATCTAACAGAACGGTTGTCAATGTGTGCACTCAACTTCCAGAGTTAAACCCGTGGATGAATTCAGCAGTCTGCAAACACTTTCTCTGCAGAGTCCCAAAACAGGCGTTTTCAGCCCATTACCCGCATAGGGAAGAAACAGCAGTAAGCACAGGGAAATATCTGCTTCTAAATCCAAAACGCAGCTATCTAACAGAACGGTTTTCAATGTGTGCACTCAACTTCCGGGGTTAAACCCGTGTGTGGATTCAGCAGTCTGCAAACACTTTCTCTGCAGAGTCCCAAAACAGGCGTTTTCAGTCCTTTACCGGCATATGGAAGAAGCAGCAGTCAGCACAGGGAAATATCTGCTTCTAATTGCAAAACGCAGCTATCTAATAGAACGGTTTTCGATGTGTGCACTAAACTTCCAGAGGTAAACCGGTTTGTGGATTCAGCAGTCTGCAAACACTTTCTCTGCAGAGTCCCAAAACAGGCCTTTTCAGCCCATTACCAGCATATGGAAGAAACCGCAGTCAGCACAGGGAAATATCTGCTTCTAAATCCAAAACGCAGCTATCAAACAGAACGGTGGTCAATGTGTGCACTCAACTTCAGAGTTAAACCCGTGTGTGGATTCAGCAGTCTGCAAACACTTCCCTGCAGAGTCCCAGAACAGGCGTTTTCAGCCCATTACCGGCATATGGAAGAAACAGCAGTAAGCACAGGGAAATATCTGCTTCTAAATCCAAAACGCAGCTATCTAACAGAATGGTTTTCAATGTGTGGACTCAACTTCCAGAGTTGAACCCGTGTGTGGATTCAGCTGTCTGCAAACACTTTCTCTGCAGAGTCCCAAAAGAGGCGTTTTCAGCCCATTACCGGTATATGGAAGAAATAGCAGTAAGCCCAGGGAAATATCTGCTTCTAAATCCAAAACGCAGCTATCTAAAAGAATGGTTGTCAATGTGTGCACTCAACTTCCAGAGTAAAACCCGTGTGTGGATTCAGCAGTCTGCAAACACTTCCCTGCAGAGTCCAAAAACAGGCGTTTTCAGCCCATTACCGGCATATGGAAGAAACAGCAGTAAGCACAGGGAAATATCTGCTTCTAAATCCAAAACGCAGCTATCTAACAGAATGGTTGTCAATGTGTGCACTCAACTTCTAGAGTTAAACCCGTGTGTGGATTCAGCAGTCTGCAAACAATTTCTCTGCAGAGTCCCAAAACAGGCGTTTTAAGCCCATTACCCGCATAGGGAAGAAACAGCAGTAAGCACAGGGAAATATCTGCTTCTAAATCCAAAACGCAGCTATCTAACAGAACGGTTTTCAATGTGTGCACTCAACTTCAGAGTTAAACCCGTGTGTGGATTCAGCAGTCTGCAAACACTTTCTCTGCAGAGTCCCAAAACAGGCGTTTTCAGTCTATTACCGGCATATGGAAGAAGCAGCAGTCAGCACAGGGAAATATCAGCTTCTAAATACAAAACGCAGCTATCTAACACAACGGTTTTCAATGTGTGCCCTAAACTTCCAGAGTTAAACCGGTGTGTGGATTCAGCAGTCTGCAAACACTTCCCTGCAGAGTCCCAAAACAGGCGTTTTCAGCCCATTACCGGCATATGGAAGAAACAGCAGTAAGCACAGGGAAATATCTGCTTCTAAATCCAAAACGCAGCTATCTAACAGAACGGTTGTCAATGTGTGCACTCAACTTCCAGAGTTAAACCCGTGTGTGGATTCAGCAGTCTGCAAACACTTTCTCTGCAGAGTCCTAAAAGAGGCGTTTTCAGCCCATTACCGGCATATGGAAGAAACAGCAGTAAGCACAGGGGAATATCTGCTTCTAAATCCAAAAGGCAGCTATCTAACAGAACGGTTGTCAATGTGTGCACTCAACTTCCAGAGATAAACCCGTGTGTGGATTCAGCAGTCTGCAAACACTTTCTCTGCAGAGTCCCAAAACAGGCGTTTTCAGCCCATTACCGGCATATGGAAGAAACAGCAGTAAGCACAGGGAAATATCTGCTTCTAAATCCAAACCGCAGCTATCTAACAGAACGGTTGTCAATGTGTGCACTCAACTTCCAGAGTTAAACCCGTGTGTGGATTCAGCTGTCTGCAAACACTTTCTCTACAGAGTCCCAAAACAGGCCTTTTCAGCCCATTACCGGCATATGGAAGAAACCGCAGTCAGCACAGGGAAATACCTGCTTCTAAATCCAAAACGCAGCTATCTAACAGAACGGTTGTCAATGTGTGCACTCAACTTCCAGAGTTAAACCCGTGTGTGGATTCAGCAGTCTGCAAACGCTTCCTTGCAGAGTCCCAAAACAGGCGATTTCAGCCCATTACCGGCATATGGAAGAAACAGCAGTAAGAACAGGGAAATATCTGCTTCTAAATCCAAAACGCAGCTATCTAACAGAATGGTTGTCAATGTGTGGACTCAACTTCCAGAGTTGAACCCGTGTGTGGATTCAGCTGTCTGCAAACACTTTCTCTGCAGAGTCCCAAAACAGGCGTTTTCAGCCCATTACCGGTATATGGAAGAAACAGCAGTAAGCCCAGGGAAATATCTGCTTCGAAATCCAAAACGCAGCTATCTAAAAGAACGGTTGTCAATGTGTGCACTCAACTTCCAGAGTAAAACCCGTGTGTGGATTCAGCAGTCTGCAAACACTTCCCTGCAGAGTCCAAAAACAGGCGTTTTCAGCCCATTACCGGCTTATGGAAGAAACAGCAGTAAGCACAGGGAAATATCTGCTTCTAAATCCAAAACGCAGCTATCTAACAGAACGGTTGTCAATGTGTG